>NC_060186.1:39873671-40173671 GCF_021184085.1 Oncorhynchus gorbuscha
ATGTCAAATACAGGTAGGCAATGCTGGGGAAAAGGCCACAAAAAAACTATACAGACAATGTCTTCATCAAACAACACTATTTCACGACGCATCAGTGACATGGCAGAAGATGTTTTGAAACAATTACTGCTTCGCATACAAGCCAGGGCCTGGCACAGCTCCTGGTATATGTCCGTTACGTTTTTGGGGGGAGGGTCAATTAAGGAAGACATCCTCTTCTGCAAACCACTGCAAACATTGACAACATGAGAGGATATTTTTAAAGTACTGGACAGCTTTGTGACATCAAATGGACTTTGGTGGTCAAGATGTGTTGGTATATGTACTGATGGCGCAAAAGCCCTGACAGGGAGACATAGTGGAGTGGTAACGTGCGTGCAAGCAGTTGCTCCCGACACCACTTGGGTACACTGCAGCATCCACTGAGAGGCTCTTGCTGCCAAGGGAATGCCTGACAACTTGAAAGACGTTTTGGGTACTACAGTGAAAATGGTTAACTTTGTTAAAACAAGGCCCCTGAACTCTCGTGTCTTTTCTGCATTATATGGGCAGCGACCATGTAACGCTTTCACAACATACAGAAGTGCGCTGTTTTTTAAAAATTGAGAGACGAGCTTAAAGTTTTTTTACTGACCGTAATTTTCACTTGTCTGACCGCTTGCATGATGACGAGTTTTTCACACGATTGGCCTATCTGGGTGATGTTTTTCCTTGCCAAAATGATCTTAATCTAGGATTACAGGGACTCTCCACAACTATACTCAATGTGTGGGACAAAATTGAGGCTATGATTAAGAAGTTGGAGCTCTTTTCTGTCTGTATTAACAAGGACAACACACAGGTATTTTCCATCATTGTATGATTTCTTTGTGCGCAAATTAACTCAAGCTTGCGGACAATGACAAATGTGATATAGCAAAGCATCTGAGTGAGCTCAGTGCGCAGTTACGCAGGTACTTTCCCGAAATGGACGACACAAACAACTGGATTCGTTATCCCTTTCATGCCCTGCCTCCAGTCCACTTACCGATATCTGAACAAGCGAGCCTCATCGAAATTACAACAAGCGGTTCTGTGAAAATTGTATTTAATCAGAAGCCACTGCCAGACTTCTGGATAGGTCTGCGCTCAGAGTTTCTTGCCTTGGCAAATCGCTCTGTTAAGACACTGATGCCCTTTGCAACCACGCACCTATGTGAGAGTGGATTCTCGGCCCTCACTAGCATGAAAACTAAATACAGGCACAGACTGTGTGTGTAAAATTATTTAAGATAGACTCTCTTCAATACAACCCAACATTGCAGAGTTATGTGCATCCTTTCAAGCACACCTTTCTCATTAACCTGTGGTGAGTTATTGTGCCATCTTATATGTAAGATTGCTAAAGAAAGAGAATAAATATGGATTATTATTCTATTATTATTTGTGCCCTGGTCCTATAAGAGTTCTTTGTCACTTCCCACGAGCCGGGTTCTGACAAAAACAGACGCTCATTCTTATGTTTAATAAATGTATCGTATAGTGTGTGTGTGTGTGTGTGTGGCAGGCTTACAATGATGTCAAAAAAACAACATTTGAGAGTGTGCTGACCCTGGTGCTAGAGGGGGGAATGCAGCTGGAGGTTGAATGTTTGAAGGCATACGGGACTATAAAAAGTTTGGGAACCACTGATATAGAGAATCTGGAACTATTTATTCATCAGCATTTTGATATGCTCGAAAAAGAAACGGATACATAGAAGCGAACAAGAGAAGACCTTTCCTCAAGCTCTGCGAGCGAAACGGGAGGGAAGCAGCTGTCTAAAATACCAAATTTAACATTGGAGGGGGGATGTTTTTATATCTATGTCTCCAGAGGATAGAGTATTGCTTACAAGCATTAGCGAGCAGTTAAAAAAAAGATCTATTGCCTGGGCTACTGGGGGAGGTTGAGGACTTAAAAACAGGAATGGATTACAGTAATAAAATGATGGAAGAAATACGAGCGGAAAATAAGATATCGAAAACTAACATGGACTCCCTAAAACTACGGTATGATAAAACAATGAAAGCAAAATGACTTGCTCTAAAGTGCAGAAGTTTGAAAAATAATATGTTATAATGGGAATAAAGAAGGATGAAAACCATCAGTCAACTGAGGAAAAAGTCAAGGTGTTCATGAAATGTAATCTCAAAATGACAGACAAACAGGTAGAAACAATTGATTTTCAAAGAGCTCACCGTTCTGGTGACAGAGTAGAGGGAAGGCCCTGTCCGATTGTAGCTATGCTAACCCACAACAATATGACAATTGCCTTGTTACAACAGGGCGGGGAATTTAATAACACCCCATTCTCTATTAATGAACAATTTCCTCATGAAATAGTGGAGAGACAACGTACCCTGTACCCCACTTTCAAAAGGCTCCGAGCAGAGAGGCAGAATTTTCTTCTCATGGCCGATAAATTATATGAAAACAACCAAATGTTCAAGGACTCAAAGATTACAATGTGGCTGTGAGTGATAGCTACCTCCTGTTGAAGAAGTCCTCGATACATATTTGCACCGCATTACACAGTACAATTATGGATTCATTTGTTTTTACCCAAACTTCTTTATGCAGTATGGAACAGTGGACTTATCCTTTTTCTATTTATGCAGTATGGCACTTTGGACTACATGGATGTAATATCAGGATTATATTTGGGGGGAAAGCGAGGGTAAGGGTAAGGCTGACCTTTTTTCTTCATTACTTTTTCTTTATTTCATTTGAAGATTGTACATGAGTTTTTTTGGTTTAATATGATATGGCCTAATTGTAGAGGTTGGGTATATTGTGGCTTAAAAGCTGTTATATAGTGCTGCCTAGGTTCTCTATTGGAATATGCCTATACGATCCTAAAATAATTGGTGTTATTACGCGTTTACATGTACAAAATAAAACTCAATATAAAAAATGTAAAGGACGATTATTCTTCCGATACACACCGGCAAATGGATGGATTAGGTATTGTCAACAGGGTTGTTGTCTCTAGTGTGTGGTGGGCTGGTTAACACTGGGATAATGTGATTAAACTTAACGGTAGAACTACTACAATAAATGGCTTTAGAGCAACGAACCTGGAATAAAAAACAAAATGTGTAGAGTGGGGAGAGGGTTGGTTTTACAGGTTTACTCGCTCTGGATTGTCAGTACTGCATGTGTTCTTGGCTGCCGTGCCGTGCCTGTGTCGGAGTCGATTGTGAGTTGAACTTGGGTATGCCTTCCCATAAAGGAGTGCCCGGGTTTGGCTTGCACTCAGCTCTGGCACAGCCATGGCACGATACAACAGAATATAATGTGATGCCTAAGACAAATTTTTACTTGGAGTCATTAACGGCCGTTAGAATCGATGTTCCTTTTTTTTGTCGGAATATAACAGGATATAATGAGGACTACATTAAATATGTCTTGCATGTAATGGACATTTTTTTTTAAAGTCTGGTCTTGCGATATATTTACGTTGTTTTGTCTTCATTTTCTTACAAAAATGTTCAAACAATTGAATCCAATGAACTGAGCAGGATGGGCTGACATGCTTATAGTCTTGCTAGGACTTTCTAAATATGAGCATGCATTTATAATATTGTGCTGTTATTATTTCTATTAATATTATCTATTATTGATACTTTAAAAAAAATCGGACTGTTTTCCATGTTATTTGGTTAGTTTTCTTAAGCATCCTCATAGATATTCATGTTATCATGGGACTGCCCATATTTCCCTCTGGCCATCGTCAAATGTCGGCCAAGGGTTTGCCTTAGGACTTAAAGGTGCGTCATGAGTCAGGGAGATGGTCTGATGACCTTAGTGACAACAGACCTAGATATGGGTGAAGGTTTACAGTGGTTCATCCTTAAATAGTTGCATCAAATTCTATGACACGTTATTTAAGTATGAACCACTGGTACCACTGATGCTAGTTAGTGCTAATTTGACAACCAGAGGGCATCTTTGAGAAGCATTTGATAGCATTCAATAGTGGCTGTACTAGAGAATTTAAAACCTTTTTTTGTAAGAACATAGTATATGGGACTGATTTTAAGAAATGTTGCTTAATTCATTTTATTAATATTATGGTGTTTCCATTCCATGAAAAACAAAAAACCCTCTGGGTTTCCGTTAGATGGAATGGAAAATATGGCACTGTACAACGTGACACTCGGGAGTAGGCTACAGTACTGGGCTATTTAGCTAAAGAATCCCCATGTGTGCGGAAACGCGGGAGACCGGGGTTCATTTCCCCCGATGAGGAGGAAGGAGTAGGCTGTCCTTGTAAATAAGAATTTGTTCTTAACTGATTCCATGTGTGCTATTTCATAGTTGTAATGTCTTCACTATTATTCTGCACCGCTCTCCTTCTGGAAAAGCTGACCACGACTCAATTTTGTTGATCCCTGCCTACAGACAGAAACTAAAACAAGAAGCTCCCGCACTGAGGTCTGTTCAACGCTGGTCCGACCAAGCTGATTCCACACTCCAAGACTGCTTCCATCACGTGGACGGGGATATGTTTCCTATTGCATCAAACAACATTGACGAATACGCTGATTCGGTGAGTGAGTTCATTAGAACGTGCGTTGAAGATGTCGTTCCCATAGCAACGATTAAAACATTCCCAAACCAGAAACCGTGGATTGATGGCAGCATTCGAGTGAAACTGAAAGCGCAAACCACTGCTTTTAATCAGGGCATGGTGACCGGAAACATGACCGAATACAAACAGTGTAGCTATTCCCTCCGCAAGGCAATCAAACAAGCTAAGCGTCAGTATAGACACAAAGTAGAATCTCAATTCAACGGCTCAGACACAAGAGGTATGTGGCAGGGTCTACAGTCAATCACGGATTACAAAAAGAAATCCAGCCCCGTCATGGACCAGGATGTCTTGCTCCCAGGCAGACTAAATAACTTTTTTGCCCGCTTTGAGGACAATACAGTGCCACGGACACGGCCAGCAACCAAAACATGCGGACTCTCCTTCACTGCAGCCGACATGAGGAAAACATTTAAACGTGTCAACCCTCGCAAGGCTGCAGGCCCAGACGGCATCCCCAGCCGCGCCCTCAGAGCATGCGCAGACCAGCTGGCTGGTGTGTTTACGCACATATTCAATCAATCCCTATCCCAGTCTGTTGTTCCCACATGCTTCAAGAGGGCAACCATTGTTCCTGTTCCCAAGAAAGCTAAGGTAACTGAGCTAAACGACTACCGCACCGTATTACTCACTTCCGTCATCATGAAGTGCTTTGAGAGACTAGTCAAGGACCATATCACCTCCACCCTACCTGACACCCTAGACACCCGCCCAAATAGGTCCACAGACGATGCAATCTCAACCACACTGCACACTGCCCTAACCCATCTGGACAAGAGGAATACCTATGTGAGAATGCTGTTCATCGACTACAGCTCGGCATTCAACACCATTCAACCATTCACCATTCAACACCATAGTGCCCTCCAAGCTCGTCATCAAGCTCGAGACCCTGGGTCTCGACCCCGCCCTGTGCAACTGGGTACTGGACTTCCTTCCTGATGGGCCTCCCCCAGGTGGTGAGGGTAGGCAACAACATCTCCACCCCGCTGATCCTCAACACTGGGGACCCACAAGGGTGCGGTCTGAGCCCTCTCCTGTACTCCCTGTTCACCCACGACTGCGTGGCCACGCACGCCTCCAACTCAATCATCAAGTTTGCGTGGATGACACAACGGTGGTAGGCTTGATTACCAACAACAACGAGACTGCCTACAGGGAGGAGGTGAGGGCCCTCGGAGTGTGGTGTCAGGAAAATAACCTCACACTCAACGTCAACAAAACTAAGGAGATGATTGTGGACTTCAGGAAACAGCAGAGGGAACACCCCCCTATCCACATCGATGGAACAGTAGTGGAGAGGGTAGTAAGTTTTAAGTTCCTCGGCGTACACATCACAGACAAACTGAATTGGTCCACCCACACAGACAGCATCATGAAGAAGGCGCAGCAGCGCCTCTTCAACCTCAGGAGGATGAAGAAATTTGGCTTGTCGCCAAAAGCACTCACAAACTTCTACAGATGCACAATCGAGAGCATCCTGTCGGGCTGTATCACCGCCTGGTACGGCAACTGCTCCGCCCACAACCGTAAGGCTCTCCAGAGGGTAGTGAGGTCTGCACAACGCATCACCGGTGGCAAACTACCTGCCCTCCAGGACACCTACACCACCCGATGTCACAGGAAGGCCATAAAGATCATCAAGGACAACAACCACCCGAGCCACTGCCTGTTCACCCCGCTATCATCCAGAAGGTGAGGTCAGTTCAGGTGCATCAAAGCTGGGACCGAGAGACTGAAAAACAGCTTATATCTCAAGGCCATCAGACTGTTAAACAGCCACCACTAACATTGAGTGGCTGCTGCCAACACACTGACTCAACTCCAGCCACTTTAACTTCTTCGAGATAGGGGGCGCTCTTTTAATTTTGGGATAAAAAAACGTTCCCGTTTTAAAGAAGATATTTTGTCACGAAAAGATGCGCGACTATGCATGTAATTGATAGCTTTGGAAAGAAAAAACTCTTGACGTTTCCAAAACGGCAAATATATTATCTGTGAGTGCCCCAGAACTAATGCTACAGGCGAAACCAAGATGAAGTTTCATACAGGAAATGCCCCAGATTCTGAAGGCGCTGTGTTCCAATGTCTCCTTATATGGCTGTGAATGCGCCAGGAATGAGCCTGCCCTTTCTGTCGTTTCCCCAAGGTGTCTGCAGCATTGTGACGTATTTGTAGGCATATCATTGGAAGATTGACCATAAGAGACTACATTTACCAGGTGTCCGCCCGGTGTCCTGCTTCAAAATTATTGCGTAATCCCCAGGTCCATGCGTGTTCAATTTCTTCAGAGGAGAAAGTCAACTGCCACGAAGGATTTATCATCGATAGATATGTGAAAAACACCTTGAGGATTGATTCTAAACATCGTTTGCCATGTTTCTGTCGATATTATGTTAATTTGGAAAAAAGTTTGCGTTTTAATGACTTAATTTTCTTCTTTTTTTTACCCAAACGTGATGAAGAAAACGGAGGGATTTGTCTACACAAATAATATTTTTGTAAAAACTGAACATTTGCTATCTAACTGAGATTCTCCTCATTGAAAACATCTGAAGTTCTTCAAAGGTAAATTATTTTATTTGAATGCTTTTCTTGTTTTTGTGAAAACGTTGCATGCTGAATGCTAGGCTAAATGCTATGCTAAATGCTACGCTAAATGCTACAATAATCTTACACAAATGCTTGTTTTGCTATGGTTGAAAAGCATATTTTGAAAATCTGAAAAACTGATTTGATCTTAGTCTCCTCATTGAAAACATTGTTCTTCAAAGGTAAATTATTTTATTTGAATGCTTTTCTTGTTTTTGTGAAAACGTTGCATGCTGAATGCTTGAGAAAATGCTAGCAAATATTTATTTCATTTCATTTTTGAAAATCTGAGATTTTCATGAATAGTTATTTATTTCATTTCATTTGCGATTTTCATGAATAGTTAACGTTGCGTTATTGTAATGAGCTTGAGGCTGTATTCACGATCCCGGATTCGGGATGGCAAGAATCAAGAGGTTAATAATGGGAATTGATGAGAAATTATGTAAAATATGTCACTAGCCACTTTAACAATGCTACCTAATATAATGTTTAGATACCCTACATTATTCATCTCATATGTATACGTATATACTGTACTCTATATCATCTACTGCATCTTTATGTAATATATGTATCACTAGCCACTTTAACTATGCCACTTTGTTTACATACTCATCTCATATGTATATACTGTACTCAATACCATCTACTGTATCTTGCCTATGCTGCTCTGTACCATCACTCATTCATACATCTTTATGTACATATTATGTACATATTCTTTATCCCCTTACACTTGTGTCTATAAGGTAGTAGTTTTGGAATTGTTAGCTAGATTACTTGTTGGTTATTACTGCATTGTCGGAACTAGAAGCACAAGCATTTCGCTACACTCGCATTAACATCTGCTAACCATGTGTATGTGACAAATACAATTTGATTTGATTTGGTAATGGAAACTGTACTATAGAAGCACAAAATATATTAGAGGAAAATCAAAAGGAAGTTGAGTTACTTATTCAAGAACGATCAAGTGCAAAGTATTACAAAAATAATGCGAATTGGTTGGAAAATTGTGAAAAATACATAACATTTTCTTGAATCTTCAACATAGAAATTATACCAAAAATAATTTACAGAAACTCGTTACAAATGGAGGTATCCATGATTCACCAAATAATTTTTGAAAGAGGTAGCAAAATATTTTAAGCATATGTTTTCTTTTCAGTCTTCTCCATTTCCACTGAACATGTTAACTGTAAGGATTTCTTTCATAATAATAATAATAATAATAATAATAATAATAATATAACATTAACACATTTATAGAAATACCTACGTGAAGGCCAATTTACAGAAGAGTAACTTTTTGAGCCAATAAAATATTTTCAGTCTGCAAAAACACCATGGCTTGACGGTATACCAGTAGAGGTATATCATAACATTTTGATGTACTCAAAGATCCATTATTAGCATGTTCATTGTTAGCATCCATTATTAGCATGTTCATTGTTAGCATCCATTATTAGCATGTTCAAAATTGGCCTTTTTACCTTGATATGGTTTACAACTTCTCATTCCGACTAATTGAAAATGAAATGTTGTTTAAAGTATCGCCCTTTCTTAAAGAAGCCATACAAAGATGGTTACAATTTCAGTTTTATCCTCCAGAAAAGATTGAACAAATATTACAAAAAATGTTATGGTTAAACTCAGTGAATATAAACGGAGGAGTTATGTCACATATACATATATGGGAATATCTGCTCAATCCAAATGTACAACCAACTGATTACAGCACTACCACACAAATGGAGGAGGCAAGTGGAAAAGGGAGAAGGTAGGGAACTTGTTTGCCTGCCATATATTAAAGATACAAACTGGATGAAAGGAACTGGCATAAACAGGAAAATATACCAGTTTCATCTAAGGACAAAAATAACAGCTGCGCCATACAGGTTGCAAAATAAATGGGAGATTTTTGAAGTACCAATTCCACGGCATATGGTTTATGGACTAGCTTGCAATTTGTGGATAATATACGATTAAAAAGGTTTAATCATTTTGTAAAATATCACAGCACAGTTGAAAAGTATATGGCACATAGAAACCGAATGAGGGTGGTCTATGGTGATAGGTGGGATGGGCTGAGAGTGGCTTAGGGTTGGGATTTAAGAGCTGAGGTCTATGGTGATAGGTGGGATGGGCTGAGACTGGCTGAGGGGTGGGATTTAAGAGCTGAGGTATATGGTGATAGGTGGGATGGACTGAGAGTGGCTGAGGGTTGGGATTTAAGAGCTTATGTTTGGTATTGTATTATTGTTATGTGACTGCTTTATATAAAAGTGCCATGTATGTAAAATGTGTACGTAAAATGTATGTATATGTAGCAAAAGGGCTGGGGGTTTAAGGGTATAAGGGCCTCCTGGGTGGCGCAGTGGTTAAGGGCCCTGTACTGCAGCACCAGCTGTGCCACCAGAGACTCTGGGTTCGTGCCCAGGCTCTGTCGTAACCGGCTGCGACCGGGAGGTCCGTGGGGCGATGCACAATTGGCCTGGGTTAGGGAGGGTCTGGCCGGTAGGGAAATCCTTGTCTCATCGCGCACCAGCGACTCCTGTGGCGGGCTGGGCACAGTGCGCGCTAACCAAGGTTGCCAGGTGCACAGTGTTTCCTCCGACACATTGGTGCGGCTGGCTTCCGGGTTGGATGGTGCTGTGTTCAGAAGCAGTGCGGCTTGGTTGGGTTGTGTATCGGAGGACGCATGACTTTCAACCATCGTCTCTCCCGAGCCCGTACGGGAGTTGTAGCGATGAGACAAGATAGTAGCTACTAAACAATTGGATACCGCGAAATTGGGGAGAAAAAAGGGGTAATTTGTTTTTTTAAAGAACAAAAAAAAGAAGAAAAAAGTATAAGGGTATCCGGATTAGGCCGTAAAATAAGGCCTGGGCATTTTTATTTGTTTTTACCATATGGTTTGCAGCACATATTTGTTAGTGATGTTAATACGTGTTTGAGTGGAGTGGACTATTTCCTTTGGTTGAATGTTTTTTTCATGGCTTTGTGCTGAGGTATCACATGGACGGTTTTATTTTCTAAGATTTAATTAAACACGTAAATTATATTTATAAGAAATCTACTGGAAATGTACTGTAAATCTGGGATACGAAATGTATGAAATGTTTGACTGTTTTTCATTAATTAGTCTAATTTAGTAATAAACACTTCTTTGAAGGATTTGTATGACCTCTGACCTCTGTCCTGACCTTCCAGTCTGGAAAGCCATTTGGATGATGAATTTAGCTAATTGTAATACTGATTTGAAGGTCATTTGATTAAGTTTATAGTTCATATCCATATTTGTGATTCGGACCAATGGGAAGAAGGAGAGGGCGTTGCCTTTAAATAAGGGTAGGCTGTCTGAAGTCTATTTCCCTATGACCGTATGGGTACAATTTTTTTATTTATGGAGTCATTAATAAGGGTAGTGATTCTTATTCAATTTGTACTTTTAATACATTTCGTACAGTAATAGTGTTTTTCCCCCACATTACTCACATTGTAAGTCATGTGTCAAAATGGGGGAATGACCAGTCCTCTGTAGGCGTGTATTGAGTTATATGTAGGAGTGTATCGAGTGATATATGAAGGAGTGTATTGTTGTGTTGCTTGATCTGTTCTGTTTCGATACAAATCTTAACCAATTGGGTCTGCTGGATTGTTGGGATTTCTCCCGATGGGTTAGAGGTCTAATTTCCTGATCCTGTGGCTCTGCGATGAAGTTGAAAGTATGAAGTATAAAGTATAAGCCAATTTAATTCATTTAAAAAAACAGAATACGCTGTTATTCTCTCTGACCTGTGTTTAGAGATTTGTATTAGGAAGAATTGGTAAAAGTGATCATTTGTCTGGCTTTCCTCAATCAGAAACGAACTGAACTAAACTGTTGTCCTGATCTGTCCTCTCGAGGTTATCATGAAAGTGACTACAGATGGTGTCTAGATGCATGGCAGGGATCATTCGGCCAAGAGCAGTGTGAACCTCAAAAACCCCTCTAACCGGCTGAAGAAGAGAAACAAAGGCGTTCGATACGGCCCTGTCTGAACCAGCAACCAGTGTACAGCATCCAATCGAAGCTATCAAATGTCTTTTCTCTCAGGAGTGTGACAGGAGTCCACATGGAGTGAGCATGAAGAGAGATCTATTCCAAACTTCCCTTATGTTGCTGGTATACTGGTTGACGAATGGACAAGACATAATAGGTGGTAAAGGTGGTGGCGGCCCAGGTGGGACATTATCATAGGCCATCCACTTTGAACTATGGAGCTATCTGCTGAAGAAGACAATGAAGAGAAACCAAAACATTGAGTGCCGGGAAAAGAAGGGTCTGGTCAATTGTGCCCATAATTGATTTAGATTTGTCCAAAATTGTTTATCAGGTATCAGGTTGATTGAGGAGGTCTATACACTGCAAAATGTATAGTAATTTATATTAAGAATGCATTGAGATACTGATCTGTAATTATAATCGTGATAAGAAAGTTAATACTAGAATTATAGGATAATTATACTGTATGTTAATTTAAATGTACATTCTGCCAATGTTAATGTGTGTTAAATTGAGAGTTTGAACTTTGAGTAATAGGACCAATGTGAATCACTGAGCAATGTCATTCAACATTTTGGTTGGAAAATTAAATGATTTTAAAAAATGTACTACCGGTAATTGATTTGAGTAAGTTTGGTATGTTAAAAACCATATGAGTGGAGCAACTTAATGTTGATCCACTTGGGCTCCTGAGTGGCACAGCGGTCTAAGGCACTGCATCTGAGAGCAAGAGGCGTCACTGCAGTCCCTGGTTCGAATCCAGGTTGCATCACATCCGGCCATGATTGGGAGTCCCATAGGGCCGGGCACAATTTGCCCAGGTTTGGCCGGGGTAGGCCGTCATAGTAAATAAGAAATTGTTCTTAACTGAGTTAAATAAAGGTTCAATTTATTTTATTTTTGTAATCTATTTGACTTTTATCCATTACCAAATTACATTTTTGATGATAATATAGAAAGTATAGAAGGTATGGTGCTAATGGCACATAGAGACTATAGGAGTGGAATCATGATGCTTGTCTTGGGTCATGTTCATTAGGCACCAAAGAATACATTTTACTTAAACCAGGAGTCACTACCTGGATTTATCCAACATGATATGCTAATTTTAGTTTCTACAGTCGGTGTTATGGGGATGGAAATTGTTATTTCCACCATGCTGACCAATGGGATTATGATCAGTATCACCATGATGATTTTTTTCGAAGTTATGGAAAATGTACTTGGATTTAATTTCTTAAGGATATTTTAATGTTTATATTATTCCCAACGATCATTTTATGTTAAGGTTAAAGGTTAAATGAACCTACGGATGGTCATTTACAATAGTGGTATACGAGTGCAAGGAAGTTTTTTTTCTATATGTTTGAGTTAAGTTGTTGATGCCTTATTTGTTTTCTACGTGTGAATTAATGTTTTAAAATCTTGTCATTTTCTTTTAAGTTGAGAGAATTCTTAAAATGGGGGAATGTGAGAGCGAAATTACAAGATTATGTTATAATACTGTTACTGCATCAAATGGTTGTTTAATGGAATAGAATAGGGTTCATAGAACACTCATCTGTGCGGGGTCTTCTGAGTTGGGCCTGTGGGGCTTAATGCTGTCATTAATGCTGGATTTACGATGCCTTTGGTGATAAAATCTAAAGAACGCATTCCATAGCATGAGTTGGTGTTTGTGTACTGGGAGGGACCAGGGTGGAGATGGCTCGGGTATGGATAATTATGAGAGGAAGCTTGCTTTGGGGGCTAGACCCTAGTTTCCACACATTGAGAACAGTCTTTACAGCAGATACTGTCTGCTGTGAATTATTAATTTATTTCATACGACTCCTAACCTTGTGACCCATTCCACACATCTGTTGTTTGTCATGTGGACTACGGGGGTGTATCTTTGCTATAAAATATCTTGGTATCCTTTGTGTGGGGGCTCTCAACGAATCATCTAAGGGTGGTTCGTCGACCGGCCATCGTTATTGCAGACCACTCACATCATTCACTTGTGTGTGTGGTGTGATATGCTTTCCTTATTAAAAAGTGAATAAAGATTTAGTTTAAGTATAACTCTGGCTTTGTTTGTCTCCTCATTCGATAATAAAGAAATAACCATGACAATATAAACTCAGCAAAAAAATAAACAACGCTTTTTCAGGACCCTGTCTTTCAAAGATAATTCATAAAAATCCAAACAACTTCACAGATCTTCATTGTAAAGGGTTTAAACACAGTTTCCCATGCTTGTTCAATGAACTGTAAACAATTAATGAACATGCACCTGTGGAACGGTCGTTTTGACCCTAACAGCTTATATATAGACTGTAGGCAATAAAAATCACAGTTATGAAAACTTAGGACACGAAAGAGGCCTTTCTACTGACTCTAAAAAACACCAAAACAAAAATTCCCAGGGTCCCTGCTCATCTGCATGAACGTGCCTTAGGCATGTTGCAAGGCGGCATGAGGACTGCAGATGTGGTCAGGGCAAGAAATTGCAATGTCTGTACTGTGAGACGCCTAAGACAGCGCTACAGGGAGACAGGATGGACAGCTGATTGTCTTCACAGTGACAGACCACGTGTAACAACACCTGCACAGGATTGGTACATCCGAACAGCACACCTACGGGACAGGTACAGGATGGCAACAACAACTGCCCGAGTTACACCAGGGAAGCACAATCCCTCCATCAGTGCTGTTGTAAGGCAGGCAACAACGTTGCCCATGGGCACAAACCCACAGTCGCTGGACCAGACAGGACTGGCAAAAAGTGCTCTTCACTGACAAATCACGGTTTTGTCTCACCAGGGGTGGTGGTCGGATTTGCGTTTATCGTCGTTACACCAAGGCCTGTACTCTGGAGCGGGATCGATTTGGAGGTGGAGGGTCCGTCATGGTCTGGGGCGGTGTGTCACAGCATCATCAGACTGAGCTTGTTGTCATTGCAGGCAATGTCAACGCTGTGCGTTACAGGGAAGACATTCTCCTCCTTTATGTGGTACCCTTCCTGCAGGCTCATCCTGACATGACCCTCCAGCATGACAATGCCACCAGCCATACTGCTCGTTCTGTGGGTGATTTCCTGCAAGACAGGAATGTCAGTGTTCTGCCATGGCCAGCGAAGAGCCCGGATCTCAATCCCATTGTGTACATCTGGGACCTGTTGGATCGGAGGGTGAGGGCTAGGGCCATTCCCCCCAGAAATGTCCAGGATCTTGCAGGTACCTTGGTGGAAGAGTGGGATAACATCTCACAGCAAGAACTGGAAAATCTGGTACAGTCCATGAGGAGGAGATGCACTGCTGTACTTAATCCAGCTGGTGGCCACACCAGATACTGACTGTTACTTTTGATTTGACCCCCCCTTTGTTCAGGGACACATTATTCCATTTCTGTTAGCCACGTGTCTGTGGAACTTGTTCAGTTTATGTCTCAGTTGTTGAATCTTGTTATGTTCATACAAATATTTACACATGTTAGGTTTGATGAAAATAAGCGCAGTTGACAGTGAGAGGACGTTTCTTTTTTTGATGAGTTTATATTCAGTTGAAGTCGGAAGTTTACATACACCCTATCCAAATACATTTAAACTCAGATTTCCACAAATCCTGACATTTAATCCTAGTTAAAATTCCCTGTCTTAGGTCAGTTAGGATCACCACTTTATTTTAAGAACGTGAAATGTCCCCATGTGCAGTTGCAAACTGTAGTCTGGCTTTTTTTGGCGGTTTTGGAGCAGTGGCTTCTTCCTTGCTGAGCGGCCTTTCAGGCTGTGTCGATATATTTACTGTGGATATAGATACTTTTGTACCTGTTTCCTCCAGCATCTTCACAAGGTCCTTTGCTGTTGTTCTGGGATTGATTTGCACTTATTCGCACCAAAGTACATTCATCTCCAGAAGACAGAACGCGTCTCCTTCCTGAGTAGTGTGACGGCTGCGTGGTCCCATGGTGTTTATACTTGCGTATTATTATTTGTACAGATGAACGTTTTACCGTCAGGCATTTGGAAATTGCTCCCAAGGATGAACCAGACTTGTGAAGGTCTACAATTTTTGTTCTGAGGTCTTGGCTGATTTCTTTTGATTTTCCCATGATGTCAAGCAAAGACGCACTGAGTTTGAAGGTAGGCCTTGAAATACATCCACAGGTACACCTCCAATTGACTCAAATTATATAAATTAGCCACCAGAAGCTTCTAAAGCCATGACATAATTTTCTGGAATTTTCCAAGCTGTTTAAAGGCACAGTCAACTTAGTGTATGTAAACGACCCACTGGAATTGTGATACAGTGAATTATAAGTGAAATAATCTGTCTGTAAACAATACTTGGAAAAATGACTTGCGTCATGCACAAAGTAGATGTCCTAACCGACTTGCCAAAACTATAGTTCGTTAACAATACATTTGTGGAGTGGTTGAACATTTGTTTTACTGACTCCAACCTAAGTGTATGTAAACTTGCGACTTCAACTTTATGCGCACTGTTTATGTGTTCTTACTCTGGTCCAGGATGAAGGCTACATTGCTCTGGGCCACTTCATAGCCCTGCTCGGCCAGCAGTAGGTACTGCACCAGCGACCCATCCATGTCGCCGTCCTTGAAGCTGCGGTAGGCTGCCATAAGCCTCTCTGACCAGCGGCCACGCTCACACACATTCTTGAAGAGCTGCTCACAGACACACACACACGCAATAAGACACAGACAGATATACACAGAAACATGAACAAAAGGGTCTGTTCAGAGAATTTGAGGTAGAAGTCACCCCTACCAACAGGCTTTGGATCAGATTTCACAACCCCTGATTTTAAATTTAACCATTGGGAGGATAAAAATATATCTGACCCCAGTTGTGGATCAATGGCTAAGGTATGGATAAGTATGAATTGGCAAACAATGACTGACAGTCAGTAGCAAATGGCTAAATGCTTAGCTAATACATGGCTGCATGGCATTTAATGGATGGCAATTAACACGCTACTAAATGGCTAAACGGATGGCCATAGATGCATAGATCTAACGGATGAAGGTTAATCTCAGGCTAACGGATGGTTTATTGATGGTTTAATGCACAGCTAACAGAAAGCTAATTGCTGGCTAATGGAAAATAATGTATAGAGGCTAGCTCCCAGGTGGCTAGTTTGGCAGTGGTGTGTTATTAAAGGCTAATGAACTGTGACGTGCTGGGATACAGAACTAGCTAATAGCTAGCTAACGGCTAATCCTATAGCTATACAATTCCATAGCGGCTAGTTAACGGCTAGTTGATGGCTAATGCTATAGCTTTAGCCAATTCAATACAGCAGCTATAGCTAATGACTAATTAATAGATCATGCTGTAGCTAGCCAATTATGTACATCCGCTAGCTAATGGCTAACTAGCTCACCTCCACGGCGGTGTGGCAGGAGCGCATAACGCCGGTGCCCGTGGCATGCATCTGGGCCAGGTTGTAGAAGGCCAGGATGTGGCCCGCCTGCGAGGCCAGATTGAAGAACTTGAGGGCCTGCTTGTAGTCACGCTTCACCCCGATCCCATCTGGGGCGGAAGAGGAATGGAGAGACAAAAGTGAGTGAGAGAGATCCCCAACACAGAGAAGGAGAGGGAGAGGTGGTGTACAAGAGAAAAAAGAATGGTTGAGATTGCAGATTTGGGAGCAGAATTTTGGTGGGCAACTAACTTTTTATTGCACTATTCCCCAGGAAACCAAAGGGACAAGTCTGTTTTACACTAACCAACAGAAAAAACAGGAGGTCTCTACACACACAGGCCCACAATGCATGCGCACACACTCACTGTAGTACATTGTGCCCAGCTGAAGCTGTCCGTCGACCCAGCCCTGCTCTGCTGCCTTCTGGAAGTATTTCAGCGCCAACTCGTAATTCTGTAGGACACACACACAAAACATAACTATTGTGGAAATCATACAGAAAATACAGACAGTCTACACAGCTGCTGGATTCAATTGCCTATGCCAATCTCTACAAAAGCTCACCTTTGGAATGTAACTACAGTTTGAATCATACAGGCATGCAGCTAAACCGTATTGCATGTGCCATATCTTTATCTCAACTAAATATGTTTTGGGAAAGCGGGTTAAGTAGTCGGTTGTACGACTGAATGCATTCAACTGAAATGTGCCTTCCGCATTTAACTCAACCCCTTTGAATCAGAGAGGTGCGGGGGGCTGCCTTAATAAACATCCACGTCATTGGTGCCTGGGGAACAGTGGGTTAACTGCCTTGCTCTGGAGCAGAGCAACAGATTTTTACCTTGTCAGCTCTAGGATTTTCCAGCACCCGAAACACTCCTACCCGCCAGGCTACCTGCCAAGCTCTTGTAGTGTAGGTGCCAGGTGGCACTGGGTGATGGTGGACACTTGCAGTCACTTACCACTGGAACGCCCCTCCCATACAGGTACGCCATGCCCAGTCCACTCTGCCCAACAGGGTTACCCTAGGGGACAAGAACAGTTGGAAAGGACACCAAAAAGAGAGACACTCTTGAAAACCACATCTATACCGGTTAATTTGACTAATAATATATACAACATTAGGTTGGAGTCATTAAAACTTGTTTTTCAACCACTCCACAAATTTCTTGTTAACAAACTATAGTTTTGGCAAGTTGGTTAGGAAATCTACTTTGTGCATGACGCAAGTCATTTTTCCAAGTATTGTTTACAGACAGATTATTTCACTTATAATTCACTGTTTTACATACACTAACTTGACTGTGCCGTTAAACAGCTTGGAAAATTCCAGAAAAGGATGTCATGGCTTTAGAAGCATCTGATAGGCTAATTGACATAATTTGAGTCAATTGCAGGTCTACCTGTAGATGTATTTCAAGGTCTACCTTCAAACTCAGTGCGTCTTTGCTTGACATCATGGGAAAATCAAAAGAAATCAGCCAAGACCTCAGAACAGAAATTGTTGACCTCCACAAGTCGGGTTCATCCTTGGGAGCAAATTCCAAACGCTTGAAGGTACCACGTTCATCTGTACAGGCAATAGTATGCAAGTATAAACATCATGGGACCACGCAGCCGTCATACTGCTCAGGAAGGAGACGCGTTCTGTCTCCTAGAGATGAATGTACTTTGGTGCGAAAAGTGCAAATCAATCCCAGAACAGCAGCAAAGGAACTTGTGAACATGCTGGAGGAAACAGGTACAAAAGTATCTATATCCATAGTAGATAGATCATACTTTTTGGAGAAATGTCCTCTTGTCTGATGAAACAAAAATAGAACTGTTTGGCCATAATGAACATTGTAATATTTGGGGGAAAAGGGGGAAGGCTTGTAAGCCAAAGAACACCATACCAACTGTGAAGCACGGGTGTGGCATCATCATGTTGTGGGGGTGCTTTGCTGCAGGAGGGACTGGTGCACTTCACAAAATAGATGGCTTCATGAGGGAGGACAATTATGTGGCTATATTGAAGCAACATCTCAAGACATCAGCTTGGTCGCAAATGGGTCTTCCAAATGGACAATGACCCCAAGCAAACTTCCAAAGTTGTGACAAAAAGGCTTAAGGACAACAAAGTCAAGGTATTGGAGTGGCCATCACAAAGCCCTGACCTCAATCCTATAGAAAATGTGTGGGCAAAACTGAAAAAGCGTGTGTAAGCAAGGAAGCCTACAAACCTGACTCAGTTATACCAGCTCTGTAAGGAGGAATGGGTCAAAATTCACCCAAGTTATTCTGGGAAGCTTGTGGAAGGCTACCAAAAACATTTGACCCAAGTTAATGGCAATGTTACTAAATACTAATTGAGTGTATGTAAATTTCTGACCCACTGGGAATGTGATGAAATATATAAAAGCTGAAATAAATAATTCTCTCTACTATTATTCTGATATTTCACATTCTTAAAATAAAGTGGTGATCTTAACCTCTCTAAGGTACGTGGGATGATAGCGTCCCACCTGTCAACAGCCAGTGAAACTGCAGGGCGCCAAATTCAAAACAACAGAAATCCCATAATTAAAATTCCTCAAACATACATGTATTTTACACCATTTTAAAGATACGCTTATTGTAAATCCAGCCACAGTGTCCGATTTCAAAAAGGCTTTACGACGAAAGCAAACCAAACGATTATGTTAGGTCAGAGCCAAGTCACAGAAAAACACAGCCAAAGAGAGGAGTCACAAAAAGCAGAAATCTAGATAAAAATGAATCACTAACCTTAAATGATCTTCATCAAATGACACTCATAGGACTTCATGTTACACAATACATGTATGTTATGTTTGGTAGAGTTCATATTTATATCCAGAATTCTGAGTTTACATTGGCGCGTTATGTTCAGTAGTTCCAAAACATGCGGTGATTTTGCAGAGAGCCACATCAATTTACAGAAATACTCATAATAAACATTGATAAATGATACAAGTGTTATTTACAGTGTTATTCACAGAATTAAAGATATGCTTCTCCTTAATGCAACCGCTGTGTCAGATTTCAAAAAAACTTTACGGAAAATGCAAACCATGCAATAATCTGAGTACTCAGACGCCAAATCAAGCCAGATTGATATCCGCCATGTTGGAGTGAACAGAAGTCAGAAATAGCATGGCTGCTGGCAGACCTCTGACTCATTCCCCTCTCATTCTGCCCCACTTCACAATAGAAGCCTCAAACAACATTCTAAAGACTGTTGGCATCTAGTGGAAGCCTTATGAAGTGCAACATGACCCCATAGACATTGTGTATTTGATAGGGCAAGAGTCAAAAAACTACAAACCTCAGATTTCCCACTTCCTGGTTGGATTTTTTCTCAGGTTTTTGCCTGCCATATGAGTTCTGTTATACTCACAGACATCATTCAAACAGTTTTAGAAACTTCAGAGTGTTTTCTATTCAAATATGCATATTCTAGATTTTATGGCTGAGTAGCAAGCAGTTTAATTTGGGCACGCTTTTCATCCAAAATTCCCAATGCTGCCCCCTACCCTAGAGAAGTTAACTGACCTAAAACAGGGAATGTTTACTTGGATTAAATGTCAGGAATTGTGAAAAACTGAGTTTAAATGTATTTGGCTAAAGTGTATGTAAACTTCCAAATTCAACTGTAACTGATCAATCCTGAAAAACCATGTGGTCATTGAAAAGCGATGTATAGGAATGTTTCTGAACCAGCAGTTTTTGACCACTATGAACACACTTTTATTGGTAATTCTTACAGGCATATGTACAGGCACTGCGGCCTATGTATAAGATACCCAAAGAAGTGAATAGTTTGATAAAAGGACATATTAAGAAAACATATTTATACAGATATCATTATGGATGTATAAGAATCCATGGTTGGACCATAGAAATATGATGTCCACACTAGTGATTCTATTTCTAAGATTTGGACACTCACCAGGTCAGAGGCCTTCTTGAAGTACTGCAGTGCCGTCTCATTGTTCTGAGACAAGTACTCACTGCCATCCGAGTACATCTGACAGAGAGAGAGACCGAGAGTGAGCGAGAGACAGAGAGCGAGCGAGCGAGAGACCGAGAGCGAGCGAAAGACAGCGAGCAAGCGAGAGACAGAAAGCGAGCGAAAGACAGCGAGCGAGAGACAGAAAGCGAGCGAGAGACAGAGAGTGAGCGAGAGACAGAAAGTGAGCGACAGAGCGAGCGAGAGACAGAGCAAGAGACAGAGAGCAAGCGAGAGACAGAGAGAGCGAGCGAGCGAGAGACAGAGAGAGCGAGCGAGCGAGAGACAGAGAGAGCGAGCGAGAGACAGAGAGCGACAGAGCGAGCGAGAGACAGAGCGAAAGAGAGAGCAAGCGAGAGACAGAGCGAGAGAGAGAGCAAGCGAGAGACAGAGCGAGAGAGAGAGCAAGCGAGAGACAGAGCGAGAGAGAGCGAGCAAGAGACAGAGAGCGACAGAGCGAGAGAGAGAGCGAGCGACAGAGAGAGAGCGAGCGAGCGACAGAGAGAGAGCGAGCGAGCGAGAGACAGAGAGAGCGAGCGAGAGACAGAGAGAGCGAGTGACAGAGAGAGCAAGCGAGAGACAGAGAGAGCGAGCGAGAGACAGAGAGCGACAGAGGGAGTGTGAGACAGAGAGCGAGTGAAAGACAGAGCAAGCGAGCGAGAGACAGAGAGCGAATGACAGAGAGAGCGAGTGACAGAGAGAGCGAGCGAGAGACAGAGAGAGCGAGCGAGAGACAGAGAGAGTGAGCGAGAGAGCGAGGGACAGAGAGGAAAATAGAATAAAGAGAAGGGGAAAGAAGGGAGCATGAGGAGAAACCACTGGAAAGTAACACAGCCACAGAGTAAGGTTTGCGTTACTTATTTCTACACAGTGCTACAGGCCTATAAGATCATGTAATAATCTTACCTTCCCAAGGAAGGCCATGGCGTGTGTGTTCCCCGCATTCGCTGCCTGGTTGAAGTAATCATACGCCCGCTGTCGACAAACAAACATTTCATTTGTGACCAACTCCACACAACAACTTCACATTGAATACAAGAGTGAGCATGACATAGAGCTAGTGTTTGAATAATTTGAAAATGGTTTAGCGAAAGTTTACCTGGTGGTTCTGCTCCACCCCCCGACCACCGTGCAGATGCAGCTGGCCCAGTCCCACCTGTTGTGGACAACGGGTCATGGCACGAAACATGACGAATGAGTCCCAAATGGCGCCACATTCCCTATATAGTACACTACTTTTGACCAGAATCCACCCTTTCAATCATTACACGCTTACTGATTATCATACTATAGCCGTGCAAGCCAGTGCGTGCAAGCGCCAGAGAAACTTGAAAACGAATAGACTCAGAAAGTGATTTGATTACTTCCTTTAACACCTGCAAGTGCGAGGAAGTGTATAATTGGTATAATGGCCCAAATTAATCATTTATGGAATTTTCCACTTTCCCTGACTGTCTAGCTTTAACTTTGATGATTGTTAGTTCTCAAAGATTACATTATGAAACAAATACGTAAAGGTTTTTATCTTTTCTACATACTTTCAACATAGTTTTAGTGCTTCACGTTTACACTGATTGCTTTTTTCCATCGCAAAGATTTCCTATTCAAAGAAGATCACTAAGAACAGTGTGCCCCATCTGAACCCTAACCTGGGCCTGGACATCTCCCTTCTCAGCCAGGAACTGGTAGTACTGGATCAGGTCTTCCTCCAGCATGCCGCTGGTAGAGCCTGGGTTCTCCACCTCGTCCAGCAGACGTACCCTCTGCACCGCACTGCCTCCCGTCAGGGACACGTCACTGGCCACTGGAGAGTGGGTGACAGAAAGACAATGTTTCTGCCATAAATTGCTCTGTGAATAAAATGTATTTTTTTGAACACAGTTGAGTTGCAGCCTTTGCTTTTGTTTTATCAGTTTGCGGAGAATCTGGGGATTTTTCTATGAAAAGGTCAGCACCTACAAATATGCAATAGACACTTCGCAACAAGAACATCTACTTTTCAAACTCTACTGCACATGCTCGTTTAGGTCTGTTCAGATTTAGGTGTTCTCCAGTCAAAACACTGACAAACTGTCTTCTGAGATGGTGAAAGTGTTCAATTGGTTGGCAGCAGATGGCTTCTTACCATGATTGGCCACCAGTCTGTAATGCGTCAGTGCTGATTCACAGCTCTGGGGCACACCCACACCACCCCAGTATCGGTATCCCTAAAGAGAGAATGGTAGCAAAGGGAGAAAAGGTCAATCATCATACAGTATATATCCATAAGAGAGAAACAATACACATTATAAGGCTTCTCTATTCAAATCTTCAAAAAGCAGAAGTAGCTCACCAGAATCATATGAGCCACCAGGTTTCCACCCAAAGCCCCGAAGGTGTAGTAAACCAGTGCCTGGAACAGAGTTATGCTTTACTTTACATTCCTGGTTAAGGAGGTAACTCTATATTATCGAAGAAAGCTACCTCTAAACAAATACAGCTTTTCATCAGTATATAGGGTACATGGTAAGAAGGAGAGGCTGGATGTTGGTACCTTTGCTTGACTGGAGTTCACTCCTAACCCAGCAGCGTACAAGAAACCAAGTGCCTGTTGGATGATACCGGGTGGAGCGTTAGAATACCACACAAAGATGCATGAACATAGATTAAATAGTATATGCATACATCAACTGTTAGTTTTCGTCAGTCAACATTTCTATTCAAGTCATATACTTTAAAGCAAGTGTTATACGTAAGACGACGGACATACTGTGCTTATTTTGAAGGACATTCATCTCTGTTCATCAACGGACGACTCCCATTGAAAACCCATCGACTCAATACGTCATTTTAAGACAAAGGCTGTCTGGCTGTAGCCCTAAGCATCAACAGAGCATGTTTAAAATGTCTACCCCGGATGCATGAAGTTTAGATAGGAATGTTCCATTACCATCTGAGCTTTGGGGGAGCCCTCCAGGGACAGCTTCTCAAACAGCTCCTTGGCCTTGGGGATGTTCTGGGTCATATAGTCTCCAAACAGCATGGCGTAGGCCACCTTCTCCATGGCCTTGTGGTGGCCTTTCCAGGCCACCTTCAATAGCTTCTCATACAACCTGGTGAGGAAAAAGATGAAGATTGAGAAGTTAAAGGTGTGTGGATGTAGCCTGGGCTGGTCTAGAGGTCTAAGCCTCTCCTCTAGAACACATGTACTAAGTACTGCTGCAAGCAAGGGTTCCAATCCAACCCACTGCAATATCTTTCCTCCTTCCTTTCTCTCTGTCAATCCTGTCCAAGATAGATAAAGATACAAAATAAGAAAGGAGTAGGACTGCCCCGAATCGGGAAAAAGGTGTTGTGGACCAGATTAGTGACAAGACACACGCAGTTGTGCACGCATATCAAAGCTTTCAGAAAGTATTTCACACCCCTTTACAGCCTGAATTTAAAATTGCTTAAAAGTATATTTTGTGTCAGTGATCTACACATAATAGCCCATAATGTTTTTTTTTTATTGAATATCCAAAACATACAATATACTTGCAGTGAAGCCATTTAACAACTACACCATTCAAGTCATCCAACAGATTCCCATTCAGAGTGACACACAGAAGCATCCAGGGTCAATGCCCTGCTCAAGGGCACGTTGACCGATCTCCCACCAGGCCAAAAAACGTGAACCCGAACCCTCCAAGATCCCCCCCCCACAGTTCCCCAATAGCTGTACCTCAACCATTCAAGACTCTTCCCACAGTTCCCTCAAAGAATAAAAATAAATACAATGAGTTCCATTCCCCACCCCCAAGAACCCCCCAATGCACCAACAACCAAGAGAAGAGAATGAACTAAAGAGAAAAAAGAAAGAAGAAAACAGCAAACAACAATGCAAAAAACAAAAAAGGACATCAATCATCAATCAAAATAAAATCATAACAGCAATGCCAACTGTATATGTTTGTGTGCATGTCTGGCACTATTACATGTATGTGTTTGTTCTTGTATGCATTTATTTGAATGAGGGTGTGTATATACATGTGTACAAACACCTGCACGGCATCAGCCTCAGCCAACCCGGAATTAGCTGTAAAAACACAGCCCCTCAGTGTCATTCAAACATACTTTGTTGTATTTTGACTTTATTTTTTACTTTTATCTTTGACCATCATTCTCTCTCTCACACAACAACTCCACTCAAACTTGTCTCCAATTCCACATACCAACAACCCTCAGCCCATCCCGTCAACAGTGGGGCAAGAAAGTATTTAGTCAGCCACCAATTGTGCAAGTTCTCCCACTTAAAAAGATGAGAGGCCTGTAAATTTCATCATAGGTACACTTCAACTACAAAATTAGAAGAAAATCCACAATCATATTGTAGGATTTTAATGAATTTTTTTGCAAATTATGGTGGAAAATAAGTATTTGGTCAACAACAAAAGTTTATCTCAATACTTTGTTATATACCCTTTGTTGGCAATGACAGAGGTCAAACGTTTTCTGTAAGTCTTCACAAGGTTTTCACACACTGTTGCTGGTATTTTGGCCCATTCCTCCATGCAGATCTCCTCTAGATCAGTGATGTTTTGGGGCTGTTGCTGGGCAACACGGACTTTCAACTCCCTCCAAAGATTTTCTATGGGGTTGAGATCTGGAGACTGGCTAGGCCACTCCAGGACCTTGAAATGCTTCTTACGAAGCCACTCCTTTGTTGCCCGGACGGTGTGTTTGGGATCATTGTCATGCTGAAAGACCCAGCCACGTTTCATCTTCAATGCCCTTGCTGATGGAAGGAGGTTTTCACTCAAAATCTCACGATACACAGCCCCATTCATTCTTTCCTTTACACGGATCAGTCGTCCTGGTCCCTTTGCAGAAAAACAGCCCCAAAGCATGATGTTTCCACCCCCATGCTTCACAGTAGGTATGGTGTTCTTTGGATGCAACTCAGCATTCTTTGTCCTCCAAACACGACGAGTTGAGTTTTTACCAAAAAGTTATATTTCGGTTTCATCTGACCATATGACATTCTCCCAATCTTCTTCTGGATCATCCAAATGCTCTCTAGCAAACTTCAGACGGGCCAGGACATGTACTGGCTTAAGCAGGGGGACACCTCTGGCACTGCAGGATTTGAGTCCCTGGCGGCGTAGTGTGTTACTGATGGTAGGCTTTGTTACTTTGGTCCCAGCTCTCTGCAGATCATTCACTAGGTCCCCCCGTGCGGTTCTGGGATTTTTGCTCACCGTTCTTGTGATCATTTTGACCGCACGGGTGAGATCTTGCGTGGAGCCCCAGATCGAGGGAGATTATCAGTGGTCTTGTATGTCTTCCATTTCCTAATAATTGCTCCCACAGTTGATTTCTTCAAACCAAGCTGCTTACCTATTGCAGATTCAGTCTTCCCAGGCTGGTGCAGGTCTACAATTTTGTTTCTGGTGTCCTTTGACAGCTCTTTGGTCTTGGCCATCGTGGAGTTGGAAGTGTGACTGAGGTTGTGGACAGGTGTCTTTTATACTGATAACAAGTTCAAACAGGTGCCATTAATACAGGTAACGAGTTGAGGACAGAGGAGCCTCTTAAAGAAGAGGTTACAGGTCTGTGAGAGCCAGAAATCTTGCTTGTTTGTAGGTGACCAAATACTTATTTTCCACCATAATTTGCAAATAAATTCATTACAAATCCTACAATGTGATTTTCTGGATTTTGTTTTCTCATTTTGTATGTAGTTGAAGTGTACCTATGATGAAAATTACAGGCCTCTCTCATCTTTTTAAGTGGGAGAACTTGCACAATTGGTGGCTGACTAAATACTTTTTTGCCCCACTGTATCTCTTCTGGCCACCCACTTCGTGTTTCTACGCAACATAACTTTCAACTATGCTATGATGTTTAACAAACAATTTCAATCTATCTAATCGAATAGAATCCACAGATTGCGTGTTGAAGATAAATACTTTTACTAAGAGTATTAACATAATAGTAATTGACTCACCCGATCTCTCCAGATTTCATAACAGTACTATTTCTAGGGTCAATTTTAGATCAATGCTATGCATTTTCAGCCATTCCTGAACCTGAGACCAGAAACAGGCTACCTGAGGGCAATACCAAAATAAATGGTCTATTGATTCTGTATCCTCACAACAAAATCTGCAGACCTTTTATGATTTTATTCCCCGAAAATATTCAACATTTTGTTGGTGGCAAGAATTCTCTATAATAATTTTAGCTGAAAAGCACAAAGTCTTGAATCTTGCGTTGTTTTATATGTCAACTCATACACCCTGTACCATGGAATCGGTACATCAAAAATCTCTTCCCAACTATTTTGCAATCTGTTTGGCACAGTTGTCAACATCCTGGTCCTCAAATGAAACTGGTATACTTTCCTATTTATGCTATTTTATTCCTCCGCCAGTTTTGATCCTTTATATTGGGCAGACAGACCAGTTCCCTACCTCCTCCCACTGCCTCCCGCCTCCTCCATTTTTGGGTCAATGCTGTAATCAATTGGTTATACTCTTGGATTGAGCAGACCTTCCCGTACAATTCTGATAACTCCATGAAGGACATAACTCTACCATTACAATTTACAATATAATTTAAGAACAAAACACCCTTTTCAAACATCTTTCCCATAAATACAAGTATTTTATCAACCAGCACATTTGAGTTCAGCCATAATATTTGTTGTAATATTTGTTCTATCTTTTCAGGGGAATGAAATTGAAATTGTAGACAGCTCCGAGTTTGAGTTTGAGTTTATTTTATTTTTACAGGGACAGTGCGCATTAATCAATGTTTCAGTAAAAGTGCCGGTTTTAGTCAGCTGGCTAATTTTCAACCGCAGTCCCTGGACAGGTTATTAAAAACGATTACAATATAGACAATAGCAACATAGGACAAGCAAGACATAGCTTGCAGACATAGCAACATAGGACAAGCAAGACATAGCACACAGACAGAGCAACATAGGACAAGCAAGACATAGCATACAGACAGAGCAACATAGGACAAGCAAGACATAGCATACAGACAGAGCAACATAGGACAAGCAAAGACGTAGCATACAGACAGAGCAACATAGAACAAAAAGCAGCAAGACAAAATTCATAAAAGCAACAAAGTGTTTCCACACCTCACAAGTTACAGACAACAGACATGGAAAGCGGCAACACACAGCTAGGGATTATGTTCACAAATCTGATTGACCTTTAGCCATGTCTTCGTGTTTTTGTGAAAGTGTGATATGTGGTGCAGTTATGTGTGTCTGAAGGCAGTGTATTCCAGACATGGGAAGCTCTCACAGAGAAAAATGGATTTACTAAAGGTGCTTTTCCTTAAGGGAACTATACAGTCACCTCTCATGGCAGACCTTGTGGATCTGCTGCCATATGTTTGGGTTTTCTGTTTAACAAAAATACTGAGTGGAGGGGGAGCCAGACCATTTAGGATCATGAATACAAGACATGCATCGGTGTATTGCACAAGATTTTCCCAACTCAGGAGCTCATGCTTTCTGAGGATGTAACAGTGATGATGGCTATTGAGCTTCCTATCAAGCACTTTGAGAGCCTGTTTGTAGACAGACTGAATAGGTCTTAATGTTGTACAGCAAGCTTGGGCCCAACTAGTCAAGCAATATGTTAAGTGGGGGAGTATCATAGATTTGAAGTACAATTTTGCTACCCCTGTAGTCAAACAATTTCGTATAAATTGGAAATTAGCTAATTTGAATTTGGTTATTTGAATTACCTTTTTCACATGCTTGTTAAAAGAGAGTTTGGAATCAAGTATGATGCCAAGGTACTTAAAATCAGATACCACCTGGAGCTTCTCCCCTGACACATAGACATCTGGCTCGGTAGCATCTGTTGCCCTCTTTGTGAAGAACATGCAAACAGTTTTTTTCACATTGAGATGCAAACATGAGTCACTGAGCCACTTTGTAACCTGAGTTCTTGTGCAGCTTGTTGTTTGCTCTTTCCATGCACATATATCACTGTATCATCTGCATACATTTGAACTTCAAACCCAGTACAGACAGAAGGCAGATCATTAATGTACAGGCTGAACAGGAGGGGCCCCAGGATTGACACTTGGGGCACGCCCACATCATAGCTAAGAGTGGGCAACAGCTCATTGCTTACACTGACATACTGAGTTCTGCCTTCAAGGTATGATTTCATCCATCTAAAGGCATCAGGGGAAAAGTTGAACTTGGACAATTTCGTGATGAGAATCTCATGGTTAACAGTATCAAAAGCCTTCCTTAGGTCCAGAAACACAGCCCCAACAACGCAACCTTTGTCCATCTTGGACTTCACATTTTCCAGAAGAAAGCAGTTGACCGTTTCTGTGGAGTGTTTCGCTCTGAAGCCAAACTGCATGGAGTGTAGAAGGGGCTGTTGTTGAGGTGGGCAATCAGTTGTTCTGCTACATACTTTTCAACAACCTTTGACACCATGGGTAGTATACTAATGGGCCTGTAGTTACTCACGTCAGCAGGGTCGCCTGATTTAAAGATGGCCGTTATTATGGCCGACTTCCATACCCTTGGAAACAACCCGAGACCAATAGATGTGTTGGTGACCTTAGTAATGGGGCCAATGAGTGACTCTTCATAGTTTTTAAGAAAGGTAGAGTCCAGCCCAAACACATCTTTGGCTTTAGAGTTCTTTAGTGAGCTAATTACCTTGTTCACCTTTGACTCAGAAACCTCCCTTATGATGAAGACAGGTTGAGCATCATTTATAAGCACTGAGCCCAAGAAACCAGTGGAGGGGTTCTGTGTCAGTACCCTGACAGAGTCAATAAAGTAGGAATTGAAGGCTATTGCTATTTCGACTGCATCCTGTGTTAGATTGTTATTCACCATTATTTCTAGGCTTTTTGCAGTGTTACTATGGTCTTTCCCTGTTAACTTTCTTAGATTCTCCCAGATCAGTTTAGAATTTCCCTTTCCCTCACCAATTATGTAAATAAAAAAGTTTGCCTTGGCCTGTCTGATTTCTTTCATCACCTTATTTCTCAACATAGTAAACCTACATCTGTCATGCTCTAATTTGGATTTTAGGACTATTTTTAAAGCATAATCTTGTTCTTTCATCAATTTCCAGATTTCTCCATTTAGCCAAGGAAGAGTGCTCTTTTGGCCAGGTTTGGATTTGATTTTCTTTAGGAAACCATTTATTGTAGTCTGGATTGTGGATATAAAAACCTGACTATCAGCTTCCACGTCTGTATAGGAAAAGAGATCATTCCAGTTCATTCCCTTAATTGCGTTTTTAAAATAGCTTAATTCACTCATAGGTATTCTGAGTTGATCCGGCACCTGCCGCACCACCCTGTCTTCCGTCCGCCATCTTGCCACCGCCACCTTCACAATGATGTCTAACATCTTCAGCAAAGCTTGTTTTGAAAAAGAGAGATACTTTTTTCAAAGTATCATTTTTTTATTAACCGAAAATGAGACATGGCAATCTGCACAAAGGCAAAAAGGCCATTTTTTAACAATGGATGAGCTTTTCTTAGTAATCTACTTGAGAACCATTTAGGGTTCAAGTAAAACGTTTGAATAAGTGAAGTTTTTAGGGTGAGGCTTAGTGCTTTTATATTTAATAGGCTCAACCCAATTCCTATTCATTATATAGATAGGCTCGTTTTATTTTGTTGGGTATAGCGGCCCAGATAAAGGTAAATATTTTTTCTCATATGATTTGAAAAACGAATCATCAGGAGTAGGCAGCGCCATAACTAAGTGACTAAACTGAGATATGACTAAGGAGTTAATCAAGGCAATTTTTCCATAAATAGACAGGTATTTATCTATCCATGGTTGCAGGATCCTGTCTATTTTTATAAGTTTTCATGAAATTATTGTAAAGAGTCAATATGAATGTCTAGAATTTTCTTGCTTTCAGCAGGCACACTTATGAACAGTAAAGGAGAATGTGAGAGATTAGTGTGTAGGTGAGACAAGGAAGAGAGCTCACTCTTTCTTCTGGCTCTTCCGGTTGGTTCCGTTGATCATGCGGAGGGCAGTCTGGTACTCCTTTTCGGCCTCCTCCGCTACATGCCTCTGCTCAGCCTGCTCCTCCGCTACAATATAACACAATTTGATTTATTCACAATTTGTGTCAGCCTCGTAAGTGGTGGGTGTGTCCCTCTCTATGGCGTGTGTCCCTCTCCAACGCTCTAACTACTAGTCTACCTGCCGCCCCAAAAGGTCCCTAAAGCACACACATCCTTGGGTAGCTCGTCTTTTCAGTTCGCCGCAGCAAGCGACTGGAACTAAATGCAACAAACACTCAAACTGGACAGTTTTATCTCTATGGGAGAGGGAATAAAAAAATGTGTCTTGTTTTGACATATGCATGCTGTAAGAGGGAACGAAAAGAGACAGAAAAATTGCTGTCAGCTAAGGTTCACTCAAATGATTGGTCAGTCTAGGCCAATTCCAAATTTGTTCCTCACTGAGCTTACAAGTTTTGCAATAGCTCACAAATTAAACCAATATATTCACTCACTGAATAATATTAGAATATAACAGTAATTCACTTTTGAGTTTCCTCAAGGTCTGAAATGCCCATGCCGACTTACTCTCACAGAAACCCCATCTCTTGTCCCTGTCGTAGTCGTAGGTTGTGGCGCACCACAGGCGTTCGTCCCCCCGTCCATCAGTGGTACAGTCCGAGTACTCCTTCCCCAGGAAGAGAAAGGGGAACAGACAGGGCTCCCTATTGGCTGTGCCCCCATTCACTACAGGAACTGCATCAACCAAAAATCACAAATGGGAGGAGAGTTAATATGTTCAAGCAAAAACACAGACAGAAAGCAGATGGATGATGATAACCGTGTGTGTGTGTGTGTGTGTCAAACATGAACAAAAGTACATAAAAGTAAGATCAAATACGAATCACCTAACTTAAAAGCTATAACCATTCTTGTTAACTTCCACTGAATGATGAAAAAAACTCTAAAGAACAGTGGCCAAATGATATATACCCTTCACCAGAGTATCAGTGCTACTTTCAGAGAAAACACTGGTGCAAGACTTATTGCTATTTTTACTGACTTGACCAAAGCTTTTGATTCGGTAGACCATTCCATTCTTGTGGACCGGCTAAGGAGTATTGGTGTCTCTGAGGGGTCTTTGCCCTGGTTTGCCAACTACCTCTCTCAAATAGTGCAGTGTATAAAGTCAGAACATCTGCTGTCTCAGCCACTGATTTACAGACAGCTACTGCCTGTCACCAAGGAAGTACCCCAAGGCTCAATCCTAGGCCTCACGCTCTTCTCAATTTACATTAACAACATAGCTCAGACAGTAGGAAGCTCTCTTATCCATTTATATGCAGATGATACAGTCTCATACTCAGCTGGCCCCTCCCCGGATTTTGTGATAAACGCTTTACAACAAAGCTTTCTTAGTGTTCAGGGGCAGAATGACAGATTTTTACCTTGTCAGCTCTGGGATTCGATCTAGCAACCTTTCGGTTACTGGCCCAACGCTCTAACTACTAGCCTACCTGCCGCACCAAAAGGTCCCTAAAGCACAAACATCCTTGGGTCACCCGTCTTTTCAGTTCGCCGCAGCTCGCGACTGGAACTAAATGCAACAAACACTCAAACTGGACAGTTTTATCTCAATCTTTTCATTCAAAGACTCAATCATGGACACTATTACTGACAGTTGTTGCTGCTTTACGGGATGAATTGTTGTCTCTACCTTCTTGCCCGTTGTGCTGTTGTCTGTGCCTGTTTTTGTCCTGCTACCATGTTGTGCCGCTGTCACGTTGTGTTCAAATTAAATCAAAAGTTATGTCACATGTGCCGAATACAGCAGGAAATGCTTACATTGAAATGCTTACAGTGAAATGCGTACTTAAAAGCCCCCAACAATGCAGTTAAGAAAAATACACAAAACAAATTTAAGAAATAATTAAAGAGCTGCAATAAAATAACAATAGCGAAGCATACAGGTTGTACTAGGAACAGAGTCAATGTGCAGGGGCACAGGTTAGTCGAGGTGATTGAGGTAATATGTACATGCAGGTAGCTATTAAAGTGACAATGCATAGATAATAACAGAGTAGCAGCAGCGTAAAAGAGAGGGGTGGAGGCATTTGATTAGTCTAGGGAGCCATTTGAGGCCTTCCTCTTGGTCTTGATCACATTGAGGGAGAGGTTGTTGTCAGGTCTCTGACGACCTCCCTATAGGCTGTCTCATCACTGATCAGGCCTACCACTGTTGTGTCATCGGCAAACTTAATGATGGTGTTGTCATGTGTTGCTGCCATGCTATGTTGTTGTCTTAGGTCTCTCTTTATGTAGCGTTGTCTCTCTTGTCGTGATGTGTGTTTTGTCCTTGTTAAATGTGTTTTCATTTCCAATGAAGGCCAACTTTTACACTGAGCTTGAGTTCAAAAATACATCACACTGTTGCTATACTACAGAGCAAGATCTACTCAGGCTTTCATAAAGATAGCCAACTTAAGTTAGCTTCACATTCCAGCTCAGGCTTCATCCGTTCTACGACGGTGGATATTGCTCGTCCGCCTGCCCGCTAACTAACAGGCTTGTAACTGCGTGCGCATGTCGTACATGGCTAGTCAAACGCCAAACTATTATTGAGACAATGCTGAAACATCAATCCAAGGGCAAGTCAGTGCCACTTTTTAATTTGTGCCGAAATCAAAATAAAAGCATACCATCTTTGGTGCGCTTATCAATGCACAAGCACCCTTTTCCCACTCCTATCGTTCCTTCTATCTGTGGAACATCTTGTAGCATTGTGGCCATAGAAGGGTTTTTTGACTGTTAAACTCATGGGTACATTAGCAATGGCTGCCAGTCTTGACTTGAATGCGAACTGCCATCTATATATTAAACACAGTGTAGAAAAGATTAGATACACCTTCCTAATATTGTATCCAATGCCTCCCACAGTTGTGTCAAGTTGGCTGGATGTCCTTTGGGTGGTGGACCATTCTTCATACACACGGGAAACTGTTGAGCGTGAAAAACCCAGCAGTGTTGCAGTTCAGAGGGTACTGCATACAGCCCAGTATATCACTGGGGCCAAGCTTCCTGCCATCCAGGACCTCTATACCAGGCAGTGTCAGAGGAAGGCCCTAAAATTGCCAAAGCATCCAGCCACCTTAGTCATAGACTGTTCTCTCTGCTACTGCACAGCAAGCAGTACCGGAGCGCCAAGTCTAGGTCCAAAAGGCTTCTTAACAGCTTCTACACCAAAGCCATAAGACTCCTGAACAGCTAAATGGCTACCCGGACTATTTGCATTGTCCCACCCCCATATTTCCATGCATAGTCACTTTACCTCTACATGTACATATTACCTCAACTAACCTGTGCCTCCCCACATTGACTCTGTACTGGTAGTCCCTGTATAAAGCCTCGCTACTGTTATTTCATTGTTACTCCTTAATATATATATATATATTTTTTTTTTTTACTTCGGTTTATTTTTGTAAATACCTTAACACATATTATTCTTAAAACTGCATTCTTGATTAAGGGCTTGTAAAGTAAGCATTTCACTATAAGGTCAACACCTTTTGTATTCAGCGCATGTGACAAATAAAATTTTATTTGATTCAAGTCCAGGATCCAGTTGAAGAGGAGGTGTTAAGTCCCAGGGTCCTTAGCTTAGTGATGAGCTTTGAGAGCATCAAGGTTGTTGAATGCTGAGCTGTAGTCAATGAAAAGCATTCTCACATAGTTGTTCCTTTTGTCTAGGAGTGAAAGGTCAGTGTGGAGTGCAATAGCGATTGCATCATCTGTGGATCTGTTGAGGCGGTATGCAAATGTGAGTGGGTCTAGGGTTTCTGGGAAAATGGTGTTGATGTTAGCCATGACCAGCCTTTCAAAGCACTTCATGGATACAGACGTGAGTGCTACGGGTTGATGGTCATTTAGGAAGGTTACCTTTGTGTTCTTGGCCACAGGGACTATGGGGGTCTGCTTGAAACATGTTGGTATTACAGACTCAGACAGGGAGAGGTTGAAAATGTTGGTGAAGACAATTGCCAGTTGGTCAGTGTATGCCCGGAGCACACGTCCTGGTAATCCATTTGGTCCTGCGTCTTTGTGAATGTTGACCTGTTTAAAAGGTCTCACATTGGCTGCGGAGAGCGTGATCTCACAGTCGCCCGGAACAGCTGATGCTCTCATGTATGTTTCAGTGTTACTTGCCTCGAAGTGAGCATAGAAGTAATTTAGCTAATCTGGTAGCTCTCGTCTGTGTTTCCCTTTGCAGTCTGTAATAGTTTGCAAGCCCTGCCACATCTGACGAGCATCAGAGCCAGTGTAGTACAATTCAATCTTAGTCCTGTTTTGACGCTTTGCCTGTTTGATGGTTCGTCGGAGGGCATACCAGGATTTCTTATAAGCTTCCAGGTTAGAGTCCCGCTAATTGAAAGCGGTAGCTCTACCCTTAACCTTGGTGCGGATGTTGCCGGTACATACATACAGTCACTGTGGGGATGACGTCATCGGTGCACTTATTGATAAAGCCAGTGACTGATGTGGTGTACTCCTCAATTCAATCGGAAGAGGCCCTCTCCTATTCTCGCTATACACCAAGTCACTTGGCTCTGTCATAACCTCACATGGTCTCTCCTATCATTGCTATGCAGACGACACACAATTAATCTTCTCCTTTCCCCCTTCTGATGACCAGGTGGCGAATCGCATCTCTGCATGTCTGGCAGACATATCAGTGTGGATGACGGATCACCACCTCAAGCTGAACCTCGGCAAGACGGAGCTGCTCTTCCTCCCGGGGAAGGACTGCCCGTTCCATGATCTCGCCATCACGGTTGACAACTCCATTGTGTCCTCCTCCCAGAGCGCTAAGAACCTTGGCGTGATCCTGGACAACACCCTGTCGTTCTCAACTAACATCAAGGCGGTGGCCCGTTCCTGTAGGTTCATGCTCTACAACATCCGCAGAGTACGACCCTGCCTCACTTGTCATCTCCCGTCTGGAATACTGCAACTCGCTGTTGGCTGGGCTCCCTGCCTGTGCCATTAAACCCCTACAACTCATCCAGAACGCCGCAGCCCGTCTGGTGTTCAACCTTCCCAAGTTCTCTCACGTCACCCCGCTCCTCCGCTCTCTCCACTGGCTTCCAGTTGAAGCTCGCATCCGCTACAAGACCATGGTGCTTGCCTACGGAGCTGTGAGGGGAACGGCACCTCAGTACCTCCAGGCTCTGATCAGGCCCTACACCCAAACAAGGGCACTGCGTTCATCCACCTCTGGCCTGCTCGCCTCCCTACCACTGAGGAAGTACAGTTCCCGCTCAGCCCAGTCAAAACTGTTCGCTGCTCTGGCCCCCCCAATGGTGGAACAAACTCCCTCACGACGCCAGGACAGCGGAGTCAATCACCACCTTCCGGAGACACCTGAAACCCCACCTCTTTAAGGAATACCTAGGATAGGATAAGTAATCCTTCTCACCCCCCCCCCTTTAAGATTTAGATGCACTATTGTAAAGTGACTGTTCTACTGGATGTCATAAGGTGAATGCACCAATTTGTAAGTCGCTCTGGATAAGAGCGTCTGCTAAATGACTTAAATGTAAATGTAATGACTTAAATGGAAGAGTCCCGGAACATATTCCAGTCAGTGCTAGCAAAACAGTCCTGTAGCTTAGCATCTGCTTCATCTGATCACTTTAATATTGACCAAGTCACTGGTGCTTCCTGCTTTAATTTTTGCTTTTAAGCAGGAATCAGGATATAATTATGGTCAGATTTGCCAAATGGAGGGCGAGGGAGAGCTTTGTATGTGTCTCTGTGTGTGGAGTAAAATTGGTCTTGAGTTTCTTTCCCCCTGGTTGCACATTTAACATACTGGTAGAAATTAGGTAAAACAAATTTCCCTGCATTAAAGTCCCTAGCCACTAGGAGCGCCGCCTCTGGATGAGCGTTTTCCTATTTGCTTACGGACATATACAGCTCATTGAGTACGGTCTTAGTGCCAGCATCGGTCTGTGGTGGTTAATAGACAGCTACGAAGAATATAGATGAAAACTCTCTAGGTAAATAGTGTGTTCAACAGCTTATAATGAGATACTCCACCTCAGGTGAGCAAAATCTTTTTGCTCGCCTTTCTTAATGTCATGCACCAGCTGTTGTTTACCAATACACATACACCGCCACCCCTTGTCTTACCAGAGGCTGTTCTATCGTGCCGATACAGTGTATAACCTGTCAGCTGTATGTTAATCGTGTCGTCGTTCAGCCACGATTCGGTGAAACATAAGATATTACAGTTTTTAATGTCCTGTTGGTAGGATATACGTGCTTGTAGTTCGTACACTTTATTATCCAGCGATTGTACATTGGCCAATAGCACTGATGGCAAAGGCAGATGAGCCACTCGTCACCGGATCCTCAAAAGGCACCCCGATCTCCATCAGCGATACTTCCGTCTCATTTTTATTTGTTTTATTTCACCTTTATTTAACCAGGTAGGCCAGTTGAAGACAAGTTCTCATTTTCAACTGCGACCTGGCCAAGATAAAGCAAAGCAGTGCGACAAAAACAACAGAGTTACAGTCAATAACTAAAAAGACAAATATATCTACAGTGTGTGCAAATATAGAGAGGTAAGGCAATAAGTAGGCCATATAGGCGAAATAATTACAATTTAATAGTAATATGATGGGGGTGAGGTAGTTGGGTGTGCTATTTACAGATTGGCTGTATACAGCTACAGTAATCGGTAAGCTGCTCTAACAGCTGATGCTTAAAGTTAGAGAGGGAGATATGTCTCCAGCGTCAGTGATTTTTGCAATTCATTCCAGTCATTGGCAGTAGAGAACTGGAAGGAAAGGCGACCAAAGGGGGTGTTGGCTTTGGGGATGACCAGTGAAATATACTTGCTGGATTGTGTGCTATGGGTAGGTGTTTATAAGGTGACCAGTGAGCTGAGATAAGGCGGGGCTTTACCTAGCAAAGACTTATAGATGACCTGGAGCCAGTGGGTTGGGTGACGAATATGTAGTGAGGGCCAGCCAACGAGAGCATACCCGTCGCAGTGGTGGGTAGTATATGGGGCTTTGGTGACAAAACGGATGGCACTGTGATATACTACATCCAGTTTGCTGAGTAGAGGGTTGGGGGTTATTTTGTAAATGACATCGCCGAACTCAAGGATCGGTAGGATAGTCAGTTTTACGAGTATGTTTGGCAGCATGAGTGAAGGAGGATTTGTTGCAAAATAGGAAACCAATTCTAAATTTAATTTTGGATTGGAGATGCTTAATGTGAGTCTGGAAGGAGAGTTTACAGTCTTAACCAGACACCTAGGTATTTGTAGTTGTCCACATATTCTAAGTCAGAACCGTCTAGAGTAGTGATGCTAGTTGGGCGGGAGGGTGCGGGCAGCAATCGGTTGAAGAGCATGCATTTAGCTTTACTAGCATTTAAGAGCAGTTGGAGGCCACAGAAGGAGAGTTGTATGGCATTGAAGCTTGTTTGGAGGTTTGTTAGCACAGGGTCCAAAGAAGGGCCGGATGTACACAGAATGGTGTCGTCTGCGTATAGGTGTATTAGAGAATCACCAGCAGCAAGAGTGACATCATTGATATATACAGAGAAAAGAGTCGGCCCGACATTGAACCCTGTGGCACCCCCATAGAGACTGCCAGAGGTCCGGACAACAGGCCCTCCGATTTTACACACTGAACTCTGAGAAGTAGTTGGTGAACCAGGCGAGGAAGTCATTTGAGAAACCAAGGCTATTGAGTCTGCCGATAAGAATGCAGTGACTGACATAGTCGAAAGCCTTGGCCAGGTCGATGAAGACGACTGCACAGCACTGTCTTTTATCGATGGGGGTTATGATATCCCATGACCAGCTCAGAAACCAGATAGCATAGGGGAGAAGGTACGGTGGGATTTGAAATGGTCGGTGATCTGTTTATTAACTTGGCTTTCAAAGATTTTAGAAAGGCAGGGAAGGATGGATATAGGTTTATAAGGTTATCGGTAGTGACAGTGTTTCCTATCTTCAGTGCAGTGGACAGCTGGGAGGAGGTGATCTTATTCTCCAAGAACTTTAGTGTCCCAACACTTTTTGGAATTAGTGCTATAGGGTGAAAATGTCTGTTTGAAAAAGCAAGCCTTAGCTTTCCTAACTGACTGTGTATATTGGTTCCTGACTTCCCTGAAAAGTTGCATATCGCAGGGGCTATTCGATGCAGAACGCCACAGGATGTTTTTGTGCTGGTCAAGGGCAGTCAAGTCTGGGGTGAACCAAGGGCTATATCTGTTCTTAGTTCAACATTTTTTGAATGGAGCATACTTATTTAAGATGGAGAGGAAAGCACGTTTGTAGAGCAACCAGATATCCTCTACTGACGGGATGAGGTCAACATCCTTCCGGGATACTCGATCCGAAAGGCCTGCTCGCAGAAGTGTTTTAGGGAGCGTTTGACCCATTATGCACGCAGGCAATGCGGCAGTGATCGCTGAGATCCTGGTTGAAGAAAGCAGAGGTGTATTAAGAGGGAAAGTTGGTCAGGATGATATCTAAGAGGGTGCCCATGGTTACGGATTTAAGGTTGTACCTGGTAGGTTCCTTGACACACTCAAACTGGTGCGCCTGGCACCTACTACCATACTCTGTTCAAAGGCACTTAAAACTTCTTTGGGATAGGTGGAAGTATTCTCACGTCCAGATGAAAAGCATGTCCAAAGTAAACTGCCTGCTACTCAGGCCCAGAAGCTAAGATATGCATATTATTAGTAGATTTGGATAGAAAACACTCTGAAGTTTCTATAACTCTTTGAATCATGTCTGTGAATATAACAGAAATTATTTAGCAGGCGAAACCCCGAGGACAAATTTTTATATAATACGGGTTTTGAAATAATCCTCACTTTAGAAAGCGCTGTCCATTTCGTTGTTAGGCTTTGAAACAACAACCATGAACTTTTCTTCAAATTGATCAGCACAGTGAGGTGTGTTTTAAAAGCAATATACTGTTTTGATAATACTTTTTTGTTGATAAGTGTTCGATGTGATTTTAGATTGCATTCGCATTGACGTCAGTGGTTAGAGCAGGCCTGGGCAAACATTTTCCATGGAGGGCCATGTTAGAATTTATTTTGCCATCGTGAGCCAGAATCATACACTTCTCAAAAAAATAAAGGTAACACTTAGACAACACAATGTAACTCCAAGTCAATCACAATTCTTCAAAATGAAACTGTCCACTTTGGAAGAAACACTGATTGACAATAAATTGCACATGCTGTTGTGCAAATGGAATAGACAACAGGTGGAAATTATAGGCAATTAGCAAGACACCCCCAATAAAGGAGTGGTTCTGCAGGTGATACCCACAGACCACTTCTCAGTTCCTATGCTTCCTGGCTGATGTTTTAGTCACTTTTGAATGCTGGCAGTGCTTACACTCTAGTGGTAGCATGAGACGGAGTCTACAACCTACACAAGTGGCTCAGGAAGTGTAGCTCATCCAGGATGGCACATCAATGAGAGCTGTGGCAAGAAGGTTTGCTGTGTCTGTCAGCGTAGTGCCCAAAGCACGGAGGCGCTACCAGGAGACAGAGCAGTACATCAGGAGACATGGAGGCCGTAGGAGGGCAACAACCCAGCAGCAGGACCGCTACCTCCGCCTTTGTGCAAGGAGGAGCAGGAGGAACACTGCCAGAGCCCTGCAAAATGACCTCCAGCAGGCCACAAATGTGCATGTGTCTGCTCATACGGTAAGAAACAGACTCCATGAGGGTGGTATGAGGGCCGACGTCCACGGGTGGGGGTTGTGCTTACAGCCCAACACCGTGCAGGATGTTTGGCATTTGCCAGAGAACACCAAGATTGTCAAATTCGCCACTGGCACCCTGTGCTCTTCACAGATGAAAGCAGGTTCACACTGAGCACGTGACAGACGTGACAGTCTGGAGACGCCGTGGAGAACGTTCTGCTGCCTGCAACATCCTCCAGCGTGACCGGTTTGGCGGTGGGTCAGTCATGGTGTGGGGTGGCATTTCTCTGGGGGGACGCACAGCCCTCCATGTGCTCGCCAGAGGTAGCCTGACTGCCATTAGGTACCGAGATGAGATCCTCAGACCCCTTGTGAGACCATATGCTGGTGCGGTTGGCCCTGGGTTCCTCCTAATGCAAGACAATGCTAGACCTCATGTGGCTGGAGTGTGTCAGCAGTTCCTGCAAGAGGAAGGCATTGATGCTATGGACTGGCCCACCCGTTCCCCAGACCTGAATCCAATTGAGCACATCTCGGACATCATGTCTCGCTCCATCCACCAACACTACGTTGCACCACAGACTGTCCAGGAGTTGGCGGATGCTTTAGTCCAGGTCTGGGAGGAGATCCCTCAGGAGACCATCCGCCACCTCATCAGGAGCATGCCCAGGCGTTATAGGGAGGTCATACAGGCACGTGGAGGCCACACACACTACTGAGCCTAATTTTGACTTGTTTTAAGGACATTACATCAAAGTTGGGTCAGCCTGTAGTGTGGTTTGCCACTTTAATTTTGAGTGCGACTCCAAATCCAGACCTCCGTGGGTTGATAAATTTGATTTCCATTGATAGTTGAATGTGCTGACAACAAAATCACACAAATTATGTAAAGAAAAAAGTATTTAATAAGAATATTTCATTCATTCAGATCTAGGATGTGTTATTTTAGTGTTCCCTTTACTTTTTTGAGCAGTGTATTATAGGTGTGTATGACTATGTTGACAGATACATCTACTGAAAATCACATCCAGATATACTACTTATTTTACTTTTTTAACATACACAGAAATAAACCACATCCATGTTCTCTTTTTGGTAGGTATGGTCATTATTAAACATGCAATGAACTACACGGAGGGAAAAGTACAGGTTTCACAAAAACACAAAGAGTTCAACATTCAACAGGGAATTCTCTGATGGGCATAGACTTGCGCATTAAAGCCAGGTATAGCCAGGTATAGTTTGACGTCACTAAGCGCAGAGATTATCTGTGCCTTAACTTGTTATATTTCATCACTGAAAATGTCTGTTCACATATATAGGTTAACCCAAACAGTACAAACATCTTCTGAGCATGACTCCTAATCTTTGGAAAGTTTTGTTCATCGAGAGATGCATAGAACCTTGTCATTGACATTGTTTTGAATAGTTCTCCATACACTGCATCAGACTGAAGATCAATAAGCTCAATTTGTAGGTCAGTGGGAGCATTATCCACATTGAAGGTGAAAGGAGAGGAAACCCAACAGAATTTCAACGCTTTGAAATACTGAAATACGACAAGAAAACTCAAGGTTCAAAGCACACAGCAGAGATGTTCTACTTCACCCGCTGGTCATCTGATAGGGAACAGGCCAGTAGTGCCGGAAGGTGGCTGAGATTGTTGGCTTCTACTTGGAAGGTCAGGAGGAGTAATTTTCCCTTGAAGGCTTTAACAAGGCTGTACATCTGATGTGCAAAAAGACCCTTCTCTTGTAGTTTGGTATTCAGTTAATTAATGAAGGCTATGATGTCCATGGTGAAGGCAAAATCAGCCAACCATTCTTTATTTGCAGTTGAGGGAAATCCACATATTTTCCTTTCATTTTATAAAAACTCAGCAATCTCTGACGTCAGGTCCCACGCCCTTTAAAGGACCTTCCCCAAACTCAGCCATCTCCCGTTTGTGTGATAGGGGAGATCTGCATGACCCGACTCTGTCTCTTCCAACAGTGAGAAAAACTGCCTGTAGTTTTAAGATTCTGCTCTTATGCTCTTAAGTTTATCACTTTAGTGAACTTTAGTATCCAGAACATGGCTCATTTACAGAGCACCTCCTGATGAATAATGCAGGAAAATAATTCTGATGTGGGTTCAGCTTAGCTACTTGATCTCGTATCCGTTTAAAAAGGCTAAAAAAAAATTCTGTCAAGTTAGGGCACCGATCAGTGGTCACACTGGATAACTTTTCAAAACTCACCTCACACTTACTAACGTCCTCCAATAAATATTTCCCTGTGGTTGTGCTCTTCATTGACTGCACAGAAGCAAGCTCCTCTGTAATTTCAAAGTCTGGGGTTATGACTCCTTTACCTTGTCTTTCAACTGCTGTTCATATTCTCTACGATATCCTGAACACGCCGTGCCACTGTTCATCTTGACAAGGAACCATTTTCAAACAACTCTTTCTTGTCGGGCAAAGTATTGCTGCAGTCAATGAAATATTATTTAATGACTTCGTCCCCAGCGAATGGCTTGCTATGTTTAGCAATATTGAGGGACAGTACATAGCTAGCTTTCGCAATTCCGTTGTTTGCTGAAAGCAGTTTTGTGAAAAGTCCTTGCTGCTTTTGCAACTGAGAAAGCAACACTTTCGATGCACTTGCCCTCTGCTCAGAAGACATATTCCTATATGTCTCTGCATGATTTGCCTGGAAGTGTTGGGACAAGTTGTACTCTTTCAAGACAGCGATGCTCTGTTTGCACACAGCTTTCCCTGATACCTCAATAAAGACATATTCCGATGTCCACTCTTGCTGGAACACCCTACATTCATTGTCTACTTTCCTTTTCTTTGAAAAATTCATTTTTGCACAATTTCTAGCTAGCTAGTTTTTGTAACTGTGACGTGTGTCTCAGCCTGTCAGTCACTGTCTGTTCTCGTGCAGTTATTTATAAGTGCCTTCAAAATAAATGTCACAAGCAGTGGGAGTTAAATCATTACACAATGGCGAGTATTCTTTGGGCTTTTAATTTGAATAACAAATACGTTTTTCAAAACTTTACTATCGCAAATTCTTGATGTGATCGGAGCATGACTCCGTGGGCCGTATTGAAATTAGGTCGCCAGCCGCAAACTAAGATTGAATCCTACTACGCCGGGTCTGACACTTGTTAGATGTGGCAGGGCTTGCAAACTATAATGGATTACAAAGGGAAACCCAGCCGTGAGCTGCCCAATGACGAAAGCCTACCAGATTAGCTAGATTCATATGGTCGCTTTGAGGCAAGCAACACTGAACCATGCATGACAGCACCTCCATAGTCAATGTGAGTAAGACCTTAAAACAGGTAGGCATTCACAAGGCCAGACATATTACCAGGACATGTACTCTGAGCATGCGCTGACCAGCTGGTAAGTGCCTTGACTGAAATGTTCAACCTCACCTTGACCCAGACTGTATTAAAATTTCAAGCAGACCACCATAGTCCCTGTGCCCAAGAACCTGTCTATTGCCCTGTAGCACTCACATCTGTATCCATGAAATGCCTTGCAACACCACCATCCCAGACACATTACAATTTGCCTACCACCAACAGATGACGCAATTTCAATTGCACTTCCCTTTCCCACCTGGACAAGAGGAACACCTACATGAGAATGCTGTTCATTGACTACAGCTCAGCGTTCAACACCATAGTGCCCACAAAGCTCATCACTAAGCTCAGGACCCTAGGACTTGGCCAACAAAGGGTATATAACAAAGTATTGAGAAACTTTTGTTATTGACCAAATACTTATTTTCCACCATAATTTGCAAATAAATTCATTAAAAATACTACAATGTGATTTTCTGGATTTTTTTTCTTCTCATTTTGTCTGTCATAGTTGAAGTGTACCTATGATGAAAATTACAGGCCTCTCTCATCTTTTTAAGTGGGAGAACTTGCACAATTGGTGGCTGACAATACTTTTTTGCCCCACTGTACATTTTATTCTACCATTTCTACCATTCTGCTATTTTCATGTGCGCATTTTCGTGGAACAGTTTCATTTCAATAATAACGTTTTTGTTTCTCAAAATCATTGTCATGCAGTTAATCATAAAAATCTGAATTAAAATGATAAAAATCTAAAAGTTAAAAGTCAACTAATGAGAGATCACCAGCCTCTGCCATATGGACACATTGATACACCGTGAACCGTTGGAGGCTAAAGTAATGAGCACATGGAACTCATTGCCTATAGTCCAAAGCAGCAGTAGGCCGATAACTTCCCTTGCTCTTTCAAACTTGGTGATTATCGAGGATTTTTTAAATGTTCAAATAGCTTACTGTGAGGAACTATAGTTATAATATATTAGCATTTGTAATGGATGTTTAAAAAAACACTTTGCTACAGTTCGCAGAGCAGGACAGGTACTTCGATGCATGCGCTCCCTCAACGTTATCAGGACAGAGAAACCAGACATGCTCATTGCTCACATGGAACACTTCAAACAAAAGAATGAAAAAAATGGACAAATCTCAAATGATGGTTATGAAATAAACAAATACTTGTTTCTCACAAGCGTAGCAGGATGCGAAATCTGCAAATAATGTTTCCACTCCGAGAATGACAAAGGTAAATGACTAATAACTGCATTATCAGAAATTCATGTAACCAAGTGATGGGGATTAACGGTATTGATTAAAGAAACAAAATCAAAGGGCAAATCATTCACACGATGAAACAATGAGCAAGAACTGGCGGGAGACAGCTGAGCCATTCTGGAGAGACTTGCCTATATCTTCGACTCACCTCTTCCCTTCTTCAACATTTTAAACTATTGTAACATTATCTTTACACATATTTTAGATGCTTTTCACTGAGAGCAGTAACTCAATAATCAGCTAGGCCTATTGCCACACATGCTGACCAAACTGCGGGCTTCCCAAACGAGCTTGTGATTTGAAACAATCCACAGCTATTTATTTTAAAGAAGCTAATGATCTTCCATTCCTCTCTGGTGAAGAATTTATGATTTGAATGATTTCTGAATCATTTTGGCAAATGTATTTCCATTTACTTCCCTATTGGACCCACCGCTGGTGCCATTTCTCTCTTGTTTTATTGGTTTTCATATCAACTTTCTTTTGTTGTCCAGAAGCCAAAGGCACAAGCCTAGTAATATTAGCAACCCATGCTAGTTGTTGTATCTTTAGATCTCTACGTTTCTAACAGAGATACCTGTGACATATGGGACTGATATCAGGTGTGCTGTTTAGAATGGCATTTTCCTGCGAATTGCATTTTGGCAAATCTTTGGAAATTACATTTTATTGGCTGCTTTATTACATGACTTAAGAACCCTTACCATAATCTAAATGTGATTTCTGTCATTCTGAGGACAGTGGGTGGACTACCTAAACCTTTTCCTTTCTTAATAGGTTATGCAACCACTCAGGAAAAAAAAAAGAAATGTCCCGTTTTCAGGACCTGTCTTTCAAAGATGATTCGTAAAAATCCAAATAGCTTCACAGATCTTCATTCATTGTAAAGGGGTTAAACACTGTTTCGCATGCTTGTTCAATGAACCATAAACAATGAATGAACATGCACCTGTGGACGGTCGATAAGACTAACAGCTTACAGACGGTAGACAATTAAGGTCACAGTTATGAAAACTTAGGACACTAAAGAGGCCTTTCCACTGACTCTGGAAAAACACAAAAAGAAAGACGTCCAGAGTCCCTCTGCGTGAACATGCCTTAGGCATGCTGCAAGTTGGCATGAGGACTGCAGATGTGGCCAGTGCAATAAATTGCAATGTCCGTACTGTGAGATGCCGAAGACAGCACAACCGGGAGACAGGACGGACAGCTGATCGTCCTCGCAGTGGCAGAGCATGTGTAACAACACCTGCACAGGATCGGTACATCCGAACATCACAACTGCAGGACAGAAACAGCACAAACCCACCATCGCTGGACCAGACAGGACTGGCAAAAAGTGCTCTTCCTTGACGAGTCGCGGTTTTGTCTCACCAGGGGTGATGGTCGGATTCGCGTTTATCGTCAAAGGAATGAGCATTACACCGAGGCCTGTACTCTAGAGCGGGATTGATTTGGAGGTGGAGGGTCCATCATGGTCTGGGGTGGTATGTCACAGCATCATTGGACTGAGCTTGTTGTCATTGCAGGCAATCGCAACGCTGTGCGTTACAGGGAAGACATCCTCCTCCCTCATGTGGTACCCTTCCTGCTGGCTCCTCCTGACATGACCCTCCAGCATGACAATGCCACCAGCCATACTGCTCGTTCTGTTGGTGATTTCCTGCAAGACAGGAATGTCAGTGTTCTGCCATGGCCAGTGAAGAGCCTGGATCTCAATCCCATTGAGCATGTCTGGGACCTGTTGGATCAGAGGGTGAGGGCTAGGGCCATTCCCCCCAGGAATGTCCGGGAACTTGCAGGTGCCTTGGTGGAAGAGTGGGGTAACATCTCACAGCAAGAACTGGCAAATCTGGTGCAGTCCATGAGGGGGAGATGCACTGCAGTACTTAATGCAGCTGTTGGCCACACCAGATACTGACTGTTACTTTTGACCCCCCCTTTGTTCAGGGACACATTATTCCATTTCTGTTAGTCACATGTCTGTGGAACTTGTTCAGTTTATGTCTCAGTTGTTGAATCTTGCTATGTTCATACAAATATTTACACATGTTAAGTTTGCTGAAAATAAATGCAATTGACAGTGAGAGGAAGTTAGTTTTTTTTGCTGAATCGACTGAATGAGCCCCAAAACATGCTATGACTTATTGATTTTGATGATATTAGTAAAATCGTGAAAATTAGTTTGTCCTGGCTGTCCTTACTCTCTTTGGGCCTTTCCTCAATGGGAGGAGGTTGGGTGGGCAAGTCCTCCTTCTCTTCCCCCACTTGCCCACCCTCCTGGACCCCACCATCGGGTCTTCTCTCCCCCTCACGCTGCGGGGCCTCCCTGGCGGCAGTCACCATTCCTGCTACAATCCTGGAACCTACTACGTCCTCTTCATCCTCAGAGTTGGGGTCATGGTAAGACTAGAGGGGGGAAACAACCAATATGAGATGGTGGAGGGGAAACAAAGGAATTCTAAGTCATGTTACATGATGAAATATAACTTATTCTACTGTCATTAGCTTGATGGTTAGTGGGTGAGTGTAACACCGACGCTACACAAATCTGCTTTGGTCAGTTCTTTGCTAAACAACCATACCATGAGACATCAATGTCTTCAACACTGGAAATGATAAATGGTTAAGATTGATATAATTTAAAAGATTATAAACAGGGTTGTCAAATAATTTTGTTGTTTTAACCATCAACTCAAATTATTTTCACATTCACAGATGTTGCAGCTTACATCATCTGAGGTTTTCGTGTTGTGCCCACCATCAGTTGAGACATGACCTTGAATACAGGATGCCATGTTTTGACTGATAAATGTACTAAAATGGGAAGAGAATTGAAATGTCTACTTCCAAATGGTACCATAAAGATGGTTGGAGGTCCAGATATCAGAGAATGTTTGATGAATGGGAATATCTGTTGTTTTAAATTATACTGTCAAACCTTCATAGAAAACCTATTTAAATCATAGAAATATAGATAATTGAATAGACATGACAATTTGAGCTGACATTGAAAGCTGGGTGGACCGTTGGCCATCTTTGTGGTAGTAATTAGAAGTTACAATTTCAATGGTGTACCTGATAGACCGCAGTGGTCTAAAGGGATAGTTCCATTCTGTTGCTATGATTGAAATGACACCACCCTGTATTCAAGAGCATGTTGTCTCAACCCCAAAAACTTTGATGACAAAATAGGATCTAAGCTACAACATACGCAAATATGAAGTTTGCGTTTTTAGATAGACGTTAAAGGTTAAATCATTCCGACCTTTTCCTCTATGAGCAAAACAAGTTGTTTAAAACTAAAGGCATGCTGTCAAAAAGAGATTGAATTCAAAAGGATTAACCCCTTTGACTGGGCTGAGCGGGAGCTGACCTCCCGTGGGGGTTGGACCGCCAAGAGACCAGAGTTGGCTAATTGGGATGTAGGGTTTGCGCATAGCCTGAAGGTAGCAGTTCTCATTGCTGCTCAGTAGGCAAGCACCACAGATGTAATGATGTGAGCTTTGACTGGAAGCCAGTGGAGTGCACGGAGGAGCAACATGAGGGGTGACATGAGAGAATTTAGGAAGGTTGACACCAGATGGGCTGCAACGTTCTGGATAAGTTAAATGGATTTGAAGGAACAGGTGGGAAGCCCAGCCAACAGAGACTTGCAGTAATCCAGACGGGATATGACGAGTGCCTGGAATAGGATCTGCGCCGCTTCCTGTGTGAGGCAAGGTTGTACACTACGGATGTTGTAGAGCATGAACCTGCAGGAGTGAGTCACTGCTTTGATGTTTGCAGAGAACAATAGGGTGTTGTCCAGGGTCACATCAAGGTTCTTTGTACTCTGGGAAGGGGACACCATGGAGTTGTCGACCGTAATGGAGAGGTCTTGGAGAGGGCAGGCCTTCTCCGGGAGGAAGCAGCTAAGTCTTGTCGAGGTTAAGCTTGAGGTGGTGGGCTGACATCAAAGCTGAGATATCTGCCAGGCACTGAGAGATGCGTGTCGCCACCTGGGAGTCAGAAGGGGGAATGAGAAAAGTAGTTGAGTGTCATCCGCATAACAATGACAGGAGAGACCATGAGAGGATGTGACAGAGCTGAGTGACTTGGTGTATAGAGAAAAGAGGAGAGGGCCTAAAACCAGATCAGGAGCAACCCGCCAGGTAGGATGCATTCCAAGTGTGTGGAGAGCCTGAGATGCCCAACTCTGAAAGGGTCGAGAGGAGGATCTGGTGGTTCACAGTGTCGAATGCAGAGGATAGATCTAGGAGGATGAGAACAGAGAGAGATTCAGCTTTGGCAGAATGGAGAGTGGTCAGGGATGAGTTGATGAGGGAAGTGAGGAATGGGAGAAGGTCTCCAGAGATAGTCTGGAGAAGGGAAGAGGGGATGGGGTTGAGTGGACCAGTTGTCGGGCGGCTTGACATCAAGTCACAGAATTTCATCTGGAGAGAGAGGAGAGAAAGAGGTCAAGGCGTAGGGTAGTTCTGTGTGAGTGGGACCAGTGGCTTTAGTAGGCTGAGTGAATGAGGATGTATTTTTTATTTTTATTACAAAGTCATCTGCAGAGAGGGAGGTGGTGGAGGATTAAGGACGGAGGTGTCGAAGAGTTTCCCAGGGTTGAGTGATAGAAAGCGGCTTCAGAAAAGGACACACAAGAGAAGGTAGAGAGGAGGGTGGAAGGATGATAGGTCGTCTGGAAAGTTTAGTTTTCCTCAAGTTTTGCTCAGCTGCCTGCAGCCCTGTTCTGTGAGTCACTCAGCCAAAGAGCAGAAAGGGAGGGTTGAGCCGGCCTGGAGGAAAGGGGACACTGGGAGTGAAAGTAGGTGGAAAGAGAGTAGGGTTAAAGATGCAGAGTCAGGAGGGAGAAGGATTTTGTGGAAGGAAGAGATGATAGAATAAAAGAGAGAACGAAGATTGCGACGACGTAATGAATCTATCCAGTCTATCAATATATGACATGTCAATTCGGAAAGTATTTAGATCCCTTGACTTTTTCCACATTTCGTTAGAGCCTTACTCTAAAATGGATTTTAAAAAGTACAAAAAAAAATCTCATAAATCTACACACAAGACTCCATAATGACAAAGTGAACAGGTTTTTATACATTTTTTAAAATGTATAATTAAAAAAAAAATAATATTCAGACCCTTTGCTGTGAGACTCGACATGTTTCTACAACTTGATTGGAGACCAACTATGATAAATTAAATTGATTGGACATGATTTGGAAAGGCACACACCTGTCTATATAAGGTCCCACAGTTGACAGCACATGTCAGAGCAAAAACCAAGCTATGAGGGTGAAGGAATTGTCCATAGAGCCCCAAGACAGGATTGTGTCGAAGCACAGATCGGGTACCCAAAAATGTCTGCCACATTGAATGTCCCCAAGAATACAGCCTCCATATATCTTAAATGGAAGAAGTTTCGAACCACCAAGACTCTTCCTAGAGCTTGGCGCCCAGCCAGACTGAGCAATCAGGGGAAAAGGTCCTTGGACTAAGAAGGGCCTTGGATCAAGAACCCAATAGTTACTCTGACAGCTCCAGAGTTCCTCTGTGGAGATGGGAGAACCTTCCAGAAAGACAACCATCTCTGAAGTGGCTCCCGAGTGGCGCAGCCATCTAAGGCACTGCATCTCAGTGCAAGAGGTGCCACTACAGTACCTAGTTCGAATCCAGGCTGCATCATATCCGGCCGAGATTGGGAGTCCCATAGGACATTGTACAATTGGCCCAGCGTCGTCTGGGTTTGGCCGTCATTGTAAATAAGAATTATATTCTTAACAGACTTGCCTAGTTAAATAAAGGTCAATAAAAATAACCAATCAGACCTTTATGGTAGAGTGGCCAGATGGAATCCACTCCTCAGTAAAAGGAACATGACAGCCAGCTTGAGAAACAAGGTTCTCTGGTCTGATGAAACCAAGATTGAACTCTTTGAATGCCAAGTGTCACATCTGGTGGAAACCTGGCACCATCCCTACAGTGAAGCATGGTTGTGGCAGCATCATGTAGTGGGGATGTTTTTCTGCAGCAGGGACTGGGAGACTAGTCAGGAAAAGATAAACGGAGCAAAGTAGAGAGAGATCCTTGATGAAATACTGGGGCGAAGGTTCACCTTCCAACAGGACAATGACCCTAAACACACAACCAAGGCTTCGGGACAAGTCTCTGAATGTCTGAGTGGCCCAGCCAGAGCCCGGACATGAACCCGATCTCTGGAGAGACCTGAATATAGCTGTGCAGAGACACTCCCCATCCAACTTGACAGAGCTTGAGAGGATCTGCAGCAAAATTTGGGAGAAACTCCAAATACAGTTGTGCCAAGTTTGTAGTGTCATACCCAAGAAGACAATCGCTGCCAAAGGTGCTTCAACAAAGTACTAAGTAAAGGGTCAGAATACTTATGTAAATTTAATATTTCCTTATTTTTGCATATACATTTGCTCAATCTGTTTTTGCATTGTCATTATGGGGTAGATTGTAGATTGTGGGGGAAAAATATATATAATATATGCCATTTAGCAGACGCTTTTATCCAAAGTGACTTACAGTCATGTGTGCATACATTCTACGTACTATTTAATCAATTTTAGAATAGGGCTGTAACATAAAAATGTGGATAAAGTCAAGGGGTGTGAATACTTTACGAATGCACTGTATATATTGCTTGTTACATCAAGGTACCTATTTGAACCTAGCAGTAGTGAAATGTGTTTATAGCTACCTTCAATTCAGGAGCATGATCATGATTCCCCTGTAGCTCTTCATCTGTAGAAAGACCAAGAAAATGTAATTGATTAGGCATTGTGCATCAGCTGACAATCCAAACATGTTTCGTTCAAAAAACACCACTTCGTAGAAAAAGAAAGTACTTTCAGTATTGATAGTTAGCGCCTCGAAAAAATGTCAACAAGCTTACTACTGCTAGCGTTACAGAATCTGTCAAATTGTATCAACTATGACATCTACCCAGCTGACGTTAAGACTTACCAGCTGCTGTTCCGTGTGAGAAAAATACAAGGAGAATAACCAGGGACAAAACCATCCTCGAAGTCTTGAATGACCCTTTAAAATCCATTTCGATTACAAACTAACGACTGCTAGCCAGCTACTTTAGTTAACGAAGTTAGCTCCGTGGCCAATGTCAGTCATCCACGTACAGGTTTCTCCTCTTGCATACGCTGCTAACTAACATTCACGAGCACAAAGCCCACCAGATACATATTCGATAGCAGCATAGGGTAGGTACACTGTTTGTTTAACTAACGATATGCTTTTTTTTACTGCTGACATGGAAGATATTTAGCAGGATAGCTAGCATGTTAGCTTAAAAAAAACACCTAGTTTCGTTAGCTAGGTACGCGTTCCTGGTCTTTGAAGCCCGTTGATAAATTGCAACGATGTGCTGTTATACCATTCGCAGTTTATCAGACAGCTAGCTAAACTACCGTTGACCGCCACTTCCTGGTCTCCCCGATAAACCTATCCTAGCACGCGTTGGCTGACATTGACCAACGTAGAGGACGTCACCCAATCCGGTGTGTAAACACACTACGTTCCTTTCGTGCACGGGGTCGCAAAAAATGTTTCCGCCTGTGGTTCTACACACGTCGACAGACGAAACGCTTTCTGACATAATTCGTGTACGTTTGTGTTGCATAACATGTATTTGGCACGCCCCCAAAAAATAACAAGTACTCGTCTTGGCATAATTAAATAATTTAGCAGACGTTATCCAGAGCGACTGACAGGTTTAAATTCGTAGTTCAAGGGCACATCGACAGATTTTCCAGTCGGCTCGTGGATTCAAACCCGTCGATTACTAGCACAATGCTCTTAACCGCTTGGCTACCTGCATAATGGGTATGGTAAGCTGTATACCCTTGGGATAATATATTGGAAATATAATTCAAAACCTTTTGTAATTAAATGTACCTCTTGTTGTCCATATTTCATTTGCACTGCAATTTGTTTTGATGTCTGTTTGTCAAATCTCTTAAAAATATCAAGTGTGAGCAACCTTTTTTCAAGAGAAACATCACTGGACATCGGGTAGCCACTAACCTGTAGTCTTGCACAATAAGTCATCATTAAACACACAAGACATAATTCAGTAAAAATCGCATTTATTTCAGCACGACACACTTCAAAATGTGCAGAGTTGAATAGAGAATACTGATCATTAATTCCAAATACTGTCAGCACGTAAACATACTGTCATTCGAGTGATTGTTTCTACATCTCCTTTGCTTAGACTCAGTGTGGTAAGCAGACCTCAAAAGAAGCCTTGAACCACTGACCCTTACACTGCAAGCCAGTCTTCCAAGTGGAAAGGGCACCGTTTGTCTACGCACACAGTATGGCTAGTGCTACAAGAGACAGTGCCAAAGAGTATTCATTCACATTAAATAATCAGGTTCTCTTTTTTTGTTTTGTTCATGACTTAGAGTCAATCTCAATAGAGTCGGGCCCCGAATCCAAAAGTTTGTTTGATGGCTTCAAAGTAGTATCTCTTCCAACCCTCCTTCGTCCTATCCTCTTCTCCAGTAGGGACATCTTTACATTCCAGCTTCAGCTCAGTCTCATTGCCTCGATCCTTCATGTTTAGAGTGATGGTCGCATAGTGCTCTGGAAGAGGGAAATCAGAGTGAGTTGTTGCAAAAACAATATATCCAAGCCATTTATGTTACCATCCATGGTTCCTCAAGTCCAGTCATGGGTCTCCAACAGGGTATGCAGGCTTTTGTTCCTGCCCAGTTTCAACACACCGGATCCAACTAATCATCAAGCCTGTGATTTGTTTAATCAGGTATGTTAAAATGAAAATGTATTGGTCGCGTCATCAGATTTACAGGTGTTACAGATGCAGCAAAATGCTTGTTACTAGCTCAAAGAGTGCAGTTGAATCTTATTTTTAGAACTAAACCTAGATGGAATCGACAAGCTGTGGTCTAACGGGAACAAATGAGTGATAGTGAGCAGAACAAGCATAGAGGCGGGCAGAGCCAAGCACGCCCTAGCGATATCCTATTGGCGCGTTCCAGTATACAACTGCATATTTCCGTTAAGGAAGTGTACAATAACTCAATTTGCCTTTGCACTCCTAAGCAGCGCATTTAAAAAAAAAAAAAAAAAATGTATTACTTTTGCAAACGGTAAAGTGCACAAAACTCTGTCCATAAGATTCTACTTTTAGGAACAGAACTGTATTCATGAGAATTTACAAAATGTCAGCCAAAATCCATCTCGTTCCATCTTCTCCCACTGCCTGCCAGTGAGCTTGCTATCTCTTCCATACAATATTTGGTTGTGAGCCAAACAAATACACAGACAATCAAAACAAGAAATGTCAGAATGTGTCCAATTAACAAATCCAAAGTAGATATATCACGGGAGCAATGTCAGAATATAAATACAATGCTTCAGAAAGTATTCACACCCCTTGACTTTTTCCACATTGTTATTGTTGTTACGAGATTACAATGGATTTGTCATTTTTTGTCAACGATCTAAACAAAATACTCTGTCAAAGTGGAGGAAAAATTATACAATTTGTAATACTTTTTAAAAAAAACACTAATTCACTGGATCTTGATTAAATGAGAATTCATCCCCCTGAGTCAATGTATGTTAGAATCACCTTTGGCAGCGATTACAGCTTTAAATCATTCTGGGTAAGTCTATACGTTTTGCACATCTGGATTATACAATATTTGCACGTTATTCTTTAAAAAAAATTATTCAAGCACTGTCAAGTTGGTTGTTGATCATTGCTAGACAGCCATTTTCAAGTCTTGCCATAGATTTTTCAAGACAATTTACATCAACTGTAACTAGGCTACTCAGGAACATTCAATGTCATCTTGGTAAGCAATTCCAGTGTATATTTGGCCTTGTGTTTTAGATTGTCTGCTGAAAGGTGAACGTATCCCAGTGTCTGTTGGAAAGCAGACTGAACCAGGTTTTCGCATGTGCTTAGCTTTATTCTGTTTAATTTATCCTTTAAAAAAACTGCCTAGTCTTTGTCGATGACAAACATACCCATAAGAGCCACCATCATGCTTGAAAATGTGTTGGATTTGACCCAAACAAAACACTTTCTATTCAGGACCAAGTTCATTCTTTGCCACAATCCCTAGACTACAAATCCCTGCAAGCTCCTTCATGTCATCTCTAGCTGGCACCTTTGCTAACAGGTAGTGTCAATTTAAAACTTGCACAAGACAGTTAACAAAATTGTCCATTTAACAATTTTTAGCCAATTTATTCATTACTAAATTTAGCTAACAGATGGCTCTGATTCTCTGGATTAACTGTCTCGGAAGGGAGAATAACAATGATCAAGTGTCCTCTCTCCCCGTGGAATTTCAGGAGAATTCTCCTCAGATTTCCTTCGTTAAAGTCCTCAGCAACAATAAATGTGGTTTCCAGTTTGCTCTATGAATGTTATCCTTAGTTCTAGGATGAAACAAAAGCCTGCAAAATCTGTGGGTCCCCAGCAACTAGTTGAGAAAGCAGTTAGTGTTGTAGAGATTACCTGTATGAGAAATACCTAAGTGGAGACATGCTGAAATTAAAGTTGATATTGAAAGTTACTGAGGTTAAAAGGAGCACACACAAAATCAAGAGGACAACTGGGCAAGGTGGGGAAACCTACCACATGGCCAGGTCTTGAACCTCCATTTCATAACAATCTTCTCATCTGGGACCTAAGAAGTGGAAACAAAGACTAGTTAGATTTGGACATTCTTCCACAATGGGTTACGATTGACGGATAACAAACACGATCTCAAGAAGACATGTCCTCACCAGCTCTGTAAACTCTCCGTTGACACTCCCCTCTAGCAGCTGAAACTTCCCTCCTTTTTCTCCATCGACCACAGCTGCAGCATGGGTGAACGCCTGGACCATCTGCATTACCAGAGTGGAGTCAAATCAATGATTCCTACAAGCTGTCAGCCAATTGTGGTCATGATTCAAAAGAGTTATGGGCCACCAATCTAAAAAGTAGGTGGGCATTATCTTACAATAGGCAACATTTGTGAACCGGATGTAATCTACAGAGTTTAAGTCTAGTTCACAGAGGTTGCTCCTCATTCCCAATTGAAAGCAACAGTAAAATCCAACATTGGATATAAGAGTTAATCAAAAATGTTTGCACTGGTGAAATACCACAGGGGGAAAAAAAGGATAAAAATGATATCAAAACCCTTTCTTTAAAAGGCAAACTAGCACATGCACTCTGATATTCTTACTCTACATTAGGAAAAGACTACTTGATCACTCACATTTTGGTTGATGAAGGTTCTGTACAGCTCATCAGGTGAGGTGAGGAAGGTCTCCTTGAGACTAAACTTGCAGGTTGAAATCTTGACCCCTGTGCTGGATGGTGGAGCAGAAGAAGAGGGACCAATCTGGGGACATACAACAGACAAGCATGATCATGAAGTCCCAGTATTTGTACTTTAGGTGAAGCTTACGTAATACTCGATAAGCCTGAATACTAGATATCCAAAACTTGGAAGTTGAGTAAATTAATTTTGGAATGGATTGTGGGGCTTTACATTGTATGAAGGGTGGTGGGGATGAACTTCAGTTACATTTTTTGCAGATGCACAAATGTCTTTATTTTGTTTTGCTAATTGGCCTCTTCTTGAACACAACATGCATGGAACATTCCTTACACTGTTATTGCTAGTTGGGTTTTATATCATTACCCCCTTGATACATTGGATGCGTCCCAATTTTTCTCCGTTCTTCTGTTTGTATTGGATTGATGTAAACATTAGCTGGAAGTTTCCACCATTGTTAAATCCATAACGGAAGAGATTGAGGTTAGAGAATCAAGGCATAAGGTAAGAAGGAAACTGCTACCCACCTGGGTTTTGTCAACTTTAACCTTTGTCTGCGATGGCTTTGGCTTGCTCACCGCCCCATTCGCCGTGGGCAGGATCATGCCCTGAGTGAACTCTGCAATTATCGGAAACGTTCAAATTCAACTCGTATAAAGCTGAACTATCGCCTATAGAAATATGGCTATGAACAGGCAATAGAGTTAAATAGATTTGAATAATGGCCTCACCTGATTTCAGGTGGCCAACATAGCTCCCCAGGGCAGCTCGCACTTTCTTTGCTCCCTCCTTCCTCATGAGTTCGGTGAGAGGTGTATTGGGTTCATCCTTGCAAAGAACCACACTGATCTGTGCCACCCCCCCCAAAAAGAGAGCAAAGACAAAACATATTGTTATGTTAGGTGTGGTCTTGTTCTACCCATTTAAAGGAAAGAAATACACTTAACTCCCTTTGGGCCCACTGATATAGACTAGATGTTGTTGGTGCTCCTATTGGAGAATGGTGTTGGTGCTACAGTTGGAAGTTAGCAGTGATGTTGCCATTACCAATTACTATCATTACAATTTCTTGAATGTTTAATTTTTCTTTCCATCATTGTTCATTTTTATTTTATTTTTTTATTTACTTTTTTGTGATGTCCTTGTATGAAGCCTTGGTGGGGTGAGAGGGAGGGATGGATGGGGGGGAAAGGGACTAGGGATGTTGTACTGTTTTCAATGTCTCTGTTCTCATATCTGAAAATTGTTAAATAAAGTAGAAAAGAAACAAATGTAACTTTTTTCAAGAGTAACTAAAATTACAACCAACAGTTAGCAGCTGTCGATTAGCCTGAAAGAGCATGATCCTGAATGGCATTCTGTCATAACCTACATCTAGGTCGTCCATGTCATTTTCATCAGAGAGGTTGGGAACGTCAATGTTCCCTTTGTACTTGATTCCGGTTTTTGATGTTCCTGGGGGAGAAAGAAAGATCAGGAGATGTCATGAAGCCTACTTTGAAGACAGATACTATGACAACCCACCCACATCTCACTGAACCCCTGGGTCTTTGTGTATGGGAGAATAAAGTTGTCACCACCGATAAATCTAAGATAATCGAGAATTTCAAGAAGCATTTTCCTACGGCTGGCTATGCTTTCCACCTGGCTACACCTACCCCGGCCAACAGCTCTGCACCCCCCACAGCAACTTGCCCAAGCACCGCTTCTCCTCCACCCAAATCCAGATAGCCGATGTTCTAAAAGAGCTGCAAAATCTGGACCCCGACAAATCAGCTTGGCTAGACAATCTGGACCCTCTCTTTCTAAAATTATCCACCCAAATTGAAAAAAATCGAATCAAATGTTAATTTGTTACACACACATGGTTAGCAGATGTTAATGCGAGTGTAGCGAAATGCTTGTCCTTCTAGTTCTGACAATGCAGTAGTAACCAACGAGCAATCTAACCTAACAATTTCACAACAATTGTTGCCACCCCTATTACTAGTCTGTTCAACCTCTTTCGTATCGTCCGAGATCCCCAAACATTGGAAAGCTGCCACGGTCATCCCCCTCTTCAAAAGGGGGGTACACTGTTTTAGACCCATACTGTTACAGACCTATATCTATCCTACCCTACCTTACTAAAGTCTTCGAAAACCAAGTTAACAAATCACCGACCATTTCGAATCCCACCGTACCTTCTCCACTATGCAATCTGGTTTCCGAGCTGGTCATGTGTGCACATCAGCCACGCTCAAGGTCCTAAACGACATAACAGCCATCAATAAAAAGACAGTACTGTGCAGCTGTCTTCATTGACCTGGCCAAGGCATTCGACTCTGTGAATCACTGCATTCTTATTGGCAGACTCAATTGCCTTGGCTTCTCAAACGACTGCCTCGTCTGGTTCACCAACCACTTCTCAGATAGAATTCCGTGTGTCAAATTGGAGGGCCTGTTGTCCAGACCTCTGGCAGTCTATGAGGGTGCCACAGGGTTCAATTCTCGGGTCGACTCTTTTCTGTATATACCAATGATGTTGCTCTTGCTGCTGGTGATTCTCTGATCCATCTCTATGCAGACGACACCATTCTGTAAACTTCTGGCCCTTCTTTGAACACCTAACTAACCTCCAGACGAGCTTCAATGCCATATAACTCTCCTTCCGTGGCCTCCAACTGCTCTTAACAACTCGATATGATTGGTCATATAAAAACCTTGGGACCCAAATGCATAAATGCAAATAAAACTAAATGCATGCTCTTCAACCGATCGCTGCCCGCACCCACCCGCCCGACTAGCATCACTACTCTGGACGGTTCTGACTTGGAATGTGTACAACTACAAATACCTAAGTGTCTGGTAAGACTGTAAACTCTCCTTCCAGATTGACATTAAGCATCTCCAATCCAAAGTTAAATCTAGAATCGGCTTCCTATTTTGCAACAAAGCCTCCTTCACTTATGCTGCTGCTATACATACCCTCGTAAAACTGACTATCCTACCGATCCTCGACTTTGGCTATGTCATTTACAAAATAGCCTCCAACATTCTACTCAGCAAACTGGATGAGGTCTATCACAGTGTCATCCGTTTTGTCACCAAAGCCCCATATATTACCCACCACTGCAACCTGTATGCTCTCTTTGGTTGGCCCTCGCTTCATATTTGTCTCCAAACCCACTGGCTCCAGGCCATCTATAAGTCTTTGCTAGGTAAAGCCCCGCCTTATCTCAGCTTACTGGTCACCATAGCAACACACACCCGTAGCACACGCTCCAGCAGGTATATTTCACTGGTCATCCCCAAAGCCAACTCCTACCGCCTTTCCTTCCAGTTCTCTGCTGCCAATGACTGGATGAATTGCAAAAATCACAGAAGCTGGAGACATATCTCCCTCACTAACTTTAAGCATTAGCTGTCAGAGCAGCTTACCGATCTATAAATAGCACACCCAACTACCTCATCCCCATATTGTTATTTATTTTGCACCCCAGTATCTCTACTTGCACATCTATCACTACAGTGTTAATGCTAAATTGTAATTATTTCACCACTATGGCCTATGTATTACCTTACCTCCCTAATCTTTCTACATTTGCACACACTGTATATATATTTCTCTATTGTGCTATTGACTATGTTCGTTTTTTCCATGTGTAACTGTTGTTTTTGTCGTACTGCTTTGCTTTATCTTGGCCAGGTCGCAGTTGTAAATGAGAACTTGTTCTCAACTGGCCTACCTGATTAAATAAAATAAATAAACGTTAGTCTCATCACCATGGAAACGAGTGCTAAGCTGCACTTAGTTTGGCTCAAAACCTTCTGTTTCAATCAAAATGTGGGATACTTTTTGCAGAAAACATCTTACTATATGTTCAACATGAGTTCCATACAGAGTGGTGTGTGAGAGTGTGCTGCACTCACCGGTCCACGTCGCCTTGACATTCCACTCATAGAAGTAGATGAGCTTTCCCTTGCGGTTGTTGATGGACGCCTCGCCGTCCAGCTTCGGGACGTCGGTGACCTCACAGCTCCCCTCGGGGCCCTCCACGCGCAGCCCCAACAGGAGCTCCTTCAGCTTGTCTGTCGACCAGCCTGTCACATCACGCTCCGTCCTGTAGGGACACGCAATGAATTCATATATTCAACTTGGTTGTGTTCATTAGGGCACACAGTCAGCCAACAAAGCATTCTGTAACAGAAACAAGCATTTGTTACTGGAGAACCCGTATCAGACCGCTCATATTTTGTGCCTTGTGTAATGAACAAGTAAAACTGTGATATGATCATTTAGCTGTCAACATTGGCACAGTGACATGTTCAGTATGTGTGGCCCGTGTGGGTGTCAAACCCACAACCCAGGTGTTGCTGGCACCATGCCAGCAAAGCTCCATTGTAGCAATGTGTGCATAGCCATAGATGGACTCAAAAGAAAGTAATCCATTTCAATAACCTATCCCTAGGCAAGTTAATTTTTCCTTCAGAAATATAGTTCAATTGGGTTTATTTACATAATAAATATACATTACTTTCTGAAGACAATCACACCCCTGGACCTTTTCCAGATGTTGTTCAGCTACAGCCTGAATTTTAAATGGATTCAATTGACGTGCTTTTGTCACTGGCCTACACACAATACCCCATAATACCCCACAAAGTGGATTAAAAACCAACAACTAATGAATAAATTTTAAAAGTATTCAATCCCTTTTATGTCAAGCCTAAATCTTGATTAACAGCCACATACTAAAATGCATGGACTCTTGTGTGCAATAAGAGTTTAACATGAGTTTTGAATGACCAACTCATCTCTGTACCCAACACATACAGATAATTGTAAGGTCCCTCAGGTGAGCAGTACATATCAAACACAGATTCAACCACAAAGACCAGGGAGATTCTCCAATGCCTCAAAGAAAAGGGGACCTATTGGTATATATAATAGCACGGTGAAGTTAATTACACTCTGGATGGTGTATCAATACACAGAGTCACTATAAAGATACAGGCGTCCTTCCTAACTCAGTTGTTGGAGAGGAAGGAAACCGCTCAGGGATTTCAACATGAGGCCAATGGTGACTTTAAAAGAGTTAGAGTTTAATGGCTGTGATGGGAGAAAACTGAGGATGGATCAACAACATTGTAGTTACTCCACAATTACTAACCTAATTTACAGACTGAAAAGGAAGCCTGTACAGAATAAATATATTCCAAAAACAAGCATCCAGTTTGCATCAATGCACTAAAGTAATACTGCAAAAAATGTGGCAAAGCAATTCACTTTCTTTTTGTACTGAATACAAAAAGTGTTCAAATCCAACACATTACGTAGTTTCACTCTCCATTTTTTCAAGCATAGTGGTGCCTGTGTGTTATTGACCGGGGAGCGTCAAGATAACATTTTTTTAAAGCAACGGAACAGAGCTAAGCACAAGCAAAATGTGGAAAACCTGCTTCAGTCTGCTTTACACCAGACACTGGGAGATTAATTCATCTTTCAGCAGGACAATAACCTAAAACACTAGGCCAAATCTACACTGGAGTTGCTTACCAAGAAGATGGTGAATGTTCCTGAGTGGCCAAGTTACAGTTCCGACTTAAAATCTACTTGAAAATCTCTGGCAAAACCTGAAAATGTCTGTCTAGCAACAAGCAACAACCACTTTGACAAAGCTTCAAGAATTTTGATTTTTTAAACAAATATGGGCACGTGTTGCGCAATCCAGGTGTGGAAAGCTCTTAGAGACCCAGAAAAGAGATAGTCGGTATTTGATTTTTCAATAAATCTGCAAACATTTCTAAAACCATGTTTTCCCTTAGTTATTAAGGGGTATTGTGTGTAGATGAGTGGAAAAATATATTAAATCCATTTTGTATTGAGGCTGTAACAAAATGTGGAATAAATCAAGGGGTATGAATACTTTCTGAATGCACTGCATTTACAGTCATTTTACTTATTAAGTCAGACTAAATTATCTGAGTAGTAAACTGGGAAACAATGAGTCCAAGACAGTTCACAAAAGAACATACCAGAGGGGCATCATTTACTAGGATCACCTGATTACAGCCAGTGTTGAATACATTGAGTTGACAAATCAAACCACGGGACGCCTTTTCACATATTTATTTGCCAAAAAGGTCCACGGTGGGTCTGTGTAAGCTAATACAAATGTATTGGAGACAGGTTTATGGCAGTGAATGTCATTCATTTACAGCTATAGTATTTCTCAGCTAAGTAACATAAGTAGGCCTACAGTATCACAGCGAGGTCAAACAGGTTGTGTGTGTGTGTGTGTGTGAACATCCTGTGTCCACAGCAACACGATTGATTATTCTCTAACCCCAGTGCATGTGGTGTACTATGCCACAGTGGAGGGGGTAAAAACCTTCAAGTTCCTCAGTGTACATCACTGACGACCTGAAATGGTCCCCTCACACAGAGAGTATGGTGTAGGAGGCTTAAGACATTTGGCTTGGCCTCTATGACCCTCACAAACTTCTACAGATGCACCATTGAGAGCATCCTGTCGGTCTGCATCACCGACTGGTACGACAATTGCACTATCTACAAATGCAGGGCTCTCCAGAAGGTGGGCCAGCCAGCCCAACACATCATTGGGGGCACACAGCCTGCTCCCCAGGACATTTACAACACCTGGAATAAAAGGCCAAGAAAATGATCAAGGACCTCACCGGACACCACCGAACCACAGCCTGTTCACCCCGCTAACATCTAGGAGACAGTACAGGTACATCAAAGTCTGGAGGAAACCATACGGTGAAGCATGGTGGCGGCTTCATGCTGTGTGGATGTTGTGCAGCGGCAGGTCCTGGGAGACTCGTCAGGATCGGTGCAAAGATGAACGGAGAAAAGTACAGAGATCTTTGATGAAAACCTGGTCCAGAGCGCTCAGGGCCTCAGACTGGGGCAAAGGTTCACCTTCCAGCAGCAATAATGCTATACAGAGTAATCTACTCACGTTCGCATACGCCGATTCATGGTCCATCTATATCCGGGTTGCATACAGTTTATACCATAGACATTAAAACCAGTAGATAAGAATACTTGGAATGTCGGCGCTATGGAAAACTCCCGATGTCACATGAAGCCGGAAGTATTTATTGAAACAATAACAATATTACACATCAATACAGGGACATTTATGTGAATACAATGAACAAATGGAAGTATTTGAATATGAAGCATGTAATATTCAGAGATGCAAACTGCTGAGGGCCCAAAAAGGTGATTTTATTTTTTTCACCGACATGCAAACACGGCGATCCTCTTTTGTTGCTTTAATTTTCTAGTGACTTTTAGTCTGGAATCCCTTCTTGAAATGCAGGTTAACCGTACTAACTAAACAACAAAGAACATGATCAGTCTCGGTGTGTAAAATAACAAGTGGTTAATGTGAACCAAACACCTAGCTAAAAAATTAAGGAACACAATCCATGTTATTTGTTGCCTAGACTTTACTGCGAATGACACTCAAATCCAGAGAAAGAAAAAAACAATACACTAATGTTGCAGTTAGCGATGACAGCCTTTATAATAAAACGATTGTGACCACACACACGCTAAATATTGCACTAGAATGAAAAACAGGCATTCTATTTATGCTCTATTATTGTGGCCAGTATAGTAGACATGGATTAAGTGCACAATGTTACATGTGTGCAAAAGTAACGTTCACGGAGTAAAACATTTAATAATCCCCCCTCACTCACACTAAAGTGAAACAGTACAGTCAGGTTCAACACAGCAAACGCAATATCTTTGGGTTACACTGCACATTATACACCTGTTCTACAATGTGCCAGCAGCAAAACATGAGACCCTTTGTTGGCATAATTGATCTCTTTCGGGCAGAGTACGTACCGTAATTGCTGGACTATTAAGCGCACCTGAATATAAACCGCACCCACTGAATTATTAAAAAATATGTATTTTGTACATAAATACGCCTCACTTGTCTATAAGCCGCAGGTGCCTACCGGTACATTGAAACAAATGAACTTTACACAGCCTTTAAACGAAACACGGCTTGTAACAAAAATTAAAACAGTAGCCTACCAAGCCTCCTCCTGTGCACTGAAACCACTGAAGTCATCTCCTTCGGTGTCAGAGTTGAATAGCCTCAGAATTGCTTCATCCGATGTTGGATCGTTTTCATTGTTGCTCTCGTCACTTTCATTCGGAGGCAAATACCCCGCTGAGCTCATGCTGCCCCTTCAACACACAGCAGTCCAGCCTTTGGAAACCCGTTGATGATAGTGGATTTTTTGACAATGCTCCACGCTGTCAGGACCCACTGGCATACTTGACCATAAGTTGCTCTTCGCATGCAGCCCGTTTTAGTGAAGGATTTCTCCCCACTTGTCATCCAAGCCTCCCACTGAACAAGGAGCGCCACCTTAAATGCACGATTTACACTGATGTCAAGTGGCTGCAAATACTTTGGGCCATCTGCTTTTCTTCCCTCTGAAGGGATTGTTGTCTTTTTGCACTGAGTCAGTTCCTCACGCTGCTGTTTACAAAGTCTTATAATCGACTCATTAAGGTCAAGCTCCCATGCAGCAGCTCTATTTCTTTTTCCAACAGCCAGATCGATCGCCTTCAACTTGAAAGCTGCATCATATGCATTTCTCCGTGTCTTTGCCATGATGAGGGTGACAAAATTACTACCGTAATCAGAATGATGGGAAGTTTGAGCGCGCTCGATTTACGTCACATTATGTGACGGTGCTCAGTTTTTTGGCGGCGGCATGAATCTTGCGAAAGCGGGAAAAATCCATAAATTAGCCGCGTCATTGTATAAACCGCGAGGTTCAAAGTGTGGGAATAAAGTAGCGGCTTATAGTCCAGCAATTACGGTACTCCTTATTGAAAGAGGGAAGTGTGTGGTGTTCCTTTTCACCTCTATTGGCATCCAGCTTAAAGCCAGGCCCAGCTCCACTTGATCCCTGAATCCACTTGTTTAACAAGAGACATCTAATTTCCACCCAATTCTCCCATTCTGAAAATTAACCAGAGGGGAAACATTAGTTCATTAGCTAGCTAACATTTTACACAGAATGCCAGGGTCCAGTGAGCAACTAACGGTATAGCTTAAGGTGCGGCAAGGAGTCGTATAACCAGTTAATAATATAGCCAATTGTTTCCTCGACGCTAGCTAACAGAAAATTCGATCCAGCTCCTGTAGCAAGATACTTAACAATGCTAGTGTTTTATCTGGCAAACTGCCTTTCCACTCTCTTTCCAGAGCACGCGCTGATGCTGGAACTAGCAAGTTGGTTGCCTCTTCTCTTCAGTCACATGCAGCATTCTGTTATGGGAATGACTGGCTGAGCCCAGTCTCGAGCCTTGGATAAAGACAGTCTTGCTCCAAACGCACATCACTGGTTCGCTTACAGCCATTATTGATCCAAACACGCAAGACAAGCCCCGCCCGCCAAATAAAAATCTACACAAATTACATAGTTTACCTATTTGGGATTTTTTTTTTACGGCAAATTTCACCAAAAGGCAACTAGTTTGCATCCCTGCATATTGCTGAATGGCACCAAAAAATATATATAAATCGCTAAGGATCATGATATAAGTGGCATTAACTAGCAAAAGATCATGCTCAATGTGGTCATTAACACCCTGCCTGAGAGAGACAACCTTAATGTCTATGGCATAGGGATCCACTGACTTGACATTTTTGGGCAATACCAATATTTTCCTTGCCAAAAAAATCTGATACCAATACTCGATTAAAAATATTTTGTCCTTAAGCATTCTAGTACAGTTAAATAGTTCACACACACACTGACCAAGAAGTTATTTTGTGGTCATTTACGTATGTCCCCATCACCAGTAAAACAATCAAAACCTATTTCTTTCACTTACTTGCTGTGCTGTTTCGTTGTTCAATCATTTCATTCTCAACCAGGATTTCATCATACATGTCAAGCAGCTTTCAGCACTGTCTGTCCGTGGCCTCTTCTGTCGTGGGCACTGTCACTGTGTCCCTTTCCATCTTGTCCAGCTGTGTCTAACATTTGACGTAAACCCTGTTTCTAGTCTGCATCGAAGTAGCAGTAAGGAGGCTCAGAAAGAATGCCACTGAATCAATCACTTGATCACAGTCTCTAGTGCTTTTCTAAGTTAACCCAACAGTCTGTGTTGGCATTTTTGTTGAGCAGGCATTTCAATGCCATGACATGGGTCTGCTGCAAACGCAGTTGAGCTTATTTCTCCAGTTGTTTGAATGGAGCTAGGAGTGTTCATGCTTCAAACATGTTCTCAAATCCCATTGAAATGGCAGCAGCGGTATGACAACCAGCACAGTAATGAGCATGCAATACGGCTTTCCTCAGTATGAAATCCTTGGCGACCCACTGTGCTATCAGACTTGGCATGCTCATGGGGCTGACATCACTGATCCAAATGTCAGTCGTGAGGCTAATAGCAGTGAGTAGCAAGTAGCTCATGGATCTTCATTTCAACAATACTGTGTAACTCCGGTAGGGCAACATCTGAAAAAAAAAATCACCTACTTGGTAATGTGTACTGGGGCTCGAGGTGCTCAACCAGTCAAGGGCAATGAATTCCATTATCTTGGTGTTAATGGATTTCGCCTTTGAGTTGTTTCGCTGAAATTTTCTCACTCTTTCAAATGACTGCTCGACTTGAACTTCTTTAGTTGTTGAAAGTGTGTGCTTAGTTTTTTTCCTGCTTTTGTTCTAAGTAGTGTCTGAACATCTGGGAGTGTTGCTCTTTCAAATGAGTAATTACGTTTGTGGTATTGAAAGATTTCACTTTCTCACCTCCTCAGGAAATAACAGCAACAACGTTGCATGTGGTCTTTTTGTTATCTTCCTTTGAAACTGAAAAATAGATCCACACAGCAGACACTGAAAGCTAGGTTAGGAATGCTGTGTTGCACGTGCAGCGCTGGATTCTCCGTGGCGTCATTCGTCATATAGGTATGAATGTCAGCTTTGACATCGGTTTTGCACATTGGCGTTAAACTAGACATCGGGCCAATGCAGATGTGGGCATTTATAGCTAATATCGTCTGGTTCCTATATGCTTACCGATTCATCGACCAATCCCATCGTGATTGGTCTGTCAAGACTGTCCTGTATGACGACAAATGTTGTCCTCAGAATGGGTCACTATGTAATTAAATATCTGGATTTGTAGCGAACGTTCAAATAATTCACTGTGGGGACGGAACTTGCTCACCATAAACACATTATAGAGCCCAAAACGGGCGTCTAAAACGTTTTAGTTTGGTAGTTCTGACGATCGTAATTTACATAGGCTTCCTCAGCCAGACCTGGCATTTTGGCAGTGCTAGGTTGCTATGCAGCAGCAGAGCTTGTGACTTCACGCTCCAGAACAGACACTGGGGGCCTGGTTTATATGGACCAACATCACACGCACAATGAATGTTTTATACCAAGGCAGTTGTGTTAAGTACTTAAAAGTGTACATTAAAGTACTACTGAAGTAGTTTTTTGGGGGTATCAGTACTTTCTTTATATTTGACAACTTTCACTATATTCCTAAAGAAAATTATGTACATTTTCCCTGACACCCAAAAGTACATTATATTTAGATGTTTTATTTAACTAGGCAACTCAGTTAAGAACAAATTCTTATTTACAATGATGGCCTACCACGGCCAAACCAATAACCTGGACGATGCTGGGCCAATTGTGCTCCGCCCTATGGGACTCCCAATCACGGCCTGTTGTGATACAGCCTGGAGTCGAACCAGGGTCTGTAGTGACACCTCTAGCACTGACATGCAGTGCCTTAGACCGCTGTGCCACTCAGAAGCCCAATGCTTAGCAAGACAGAAAATGGTCCAATTCGCACACTTATCAAGAGAACATCCCTGGTCATCCCTACTGCCTCTGACCTGGTGGACTTACTAAACACAAATGTTTTGTTTTGAAATGATGACTGAGCATTGGAGTGTGACCCTGGCTATCCGTAAATTTTTAAAAAAATTATCGTGCTTTTAATTATCCACACTTTTCCTTTTGATACTTAAGTATATTTTAGCACCTACATTTACTTTTGATACTTAGGTATATTTAAAAACATACTTTTAGACTTTTACTCAAGAAATATGTTAGTATTTTACTGGGCGACTTTCACTTGAGTCATTTTATTATTAGGTATATCTACTTTTCCTCAAATATGAGAATTTAGTACTTTTTCCACCACCGCCCAAAGGTGATAACTAAAGTGTATTTTTAGGCATTTTCCACTGACTTCTCTATGTGAGAGTCTGGGCCGGGCGTTACTTAAACTGCAGTGCAGTACCGAAGCAAAACTGTTGTGGGAGCAGTCTAAACCGTGTTGCTACTTCCGGAACCCTTGCCTTGGTCTGATAATAGCTTGCCAGTGAGCAGGCCTTTCCAACTGCATCTCGAAAGGCAGTGTGCTTTCTTCAACTAGGCTAACGTTACTCACCAATGCCAGTTGTTGACGTTTGTTGCATCGGCTCTCTCCTCCACGATCCAGCGTGGATCCCCTTCTCCCCATTTAGCCATGACGACAGTAGTAACTTACTATCAAACAAGCTGTACAATTGCGTCTCCGAAGCTTGCTAACGCCAGCTAACTAGCTAGCTAAATTAATCGCAAATGCCGGCACCGAAAGGAACGAACGTGATGATTAGATAGCTAACGTTAGCAAGCTAAACCGATTAAGTAAATAAGTCGACTATTATCTAAAATTGCGTTATGGCCGTAACTATGTTCCTGAGCGACGGTTTTCCTCTTGGTTTTGACCCTGGTCTTTCTAGAAAAGTCGTTTTGACATGCAAGGAGCTTTCGCCATTACCATATGAAGGTGGTGTACAGCTACAGACGGAAGTGACGCATATACCCCCCCCCAAAAAAAATGCAGCAACAGAGTTCCTTCTTCGTCTGCAGATTTTTTTATGGCAGTTGGCAACCAACGTTAAGTTGCATTACCGCCACCAACTGGATTGGAGTGTGGACCAGAGACAGTGAAGTTCTAAATCATGTTCACTTACAACTGAATCTACTCCTTCCTCAACATCACTTACCATCTCAAACATCCCTAGATCTATCACTGGATGAGGGAGAAACCAAGGTGGAATGCCAGGAAGAACCACAGAGGGGCTAAACTCCCTCCCAAGCAACACCATCTTGCTCGCCATGTCATTGCCTATCCACCCAAAGCTTGTACTCAGATTTCATTCATTTCCCCAGCACTATAGGAGTACCTTTTTTGTAGGATGTGTAACCTTATGTTCTTGTACATTTACCCAATATGTCATGCTAACTATTGTCTTCTTCTCTACCTGTATCGCTGCCAACAGGGAGGTATTGAGTGCTCGATTACATCTAGCTTTTTTTAAAGATGTCTGAGCTGCTGATCCATATGCTACACTTCCATAATCCAGTGATCACCTCTATATAACATTTTTGATGCCATGCTATCTTACCGCCACTCCATTCCAGACAAGCAACACATCACATTCAACATTTTCTTTCTTTTGACAACTACTCTGCGAACATGCTCCACCCATGCCCAGATTTATTCCATAAAACCTCAAGTGTATTTCTTCCCCGACCTTACTTCTAGGGAAAAAAACACTGTGTTTTCTCAACTGAAAACGTATAGCTCAACTTCACTAATCGCTTCTTGAACTCTTCTGGCTGTATGGGTAATACTTCTCCCTTTCATCCGCAAACAATGACCTCCCAGTATCAGGCCTCACTTGGGAGAATACATTGTCAATCATAATGTCACACCCTGATCTGGTGTCGCCCATTTTACCCATTATCCCCTGTGTATTTATACCTGTGTTCTCTGTTGCCAGTTCATCTTGTCCCGTATGCCTGGTTCTCTCTCTAGTCCCTGTTTTCTAGTTTTGACCATTCTGTCTGCCATCCTGTATCTTGTGACACTGCCCTGGATTGCTGACCTCTGCCTGCCCTAACCCTGAGCCTGTCTGCCATACTGTGCCTTTTGGACTCTGCTCTGGATTACTGACCTCTGTTTGCCCTTGACCTGTCGTTTGCCTGCCCTCTGTTTTTGTAATAAATGTTTGTTACTTTGAACTGTCTGTGTCTTGGTCTTATCCTGAGGTCTGATACATATTGGAGAACAACAAAGGCCTAATTACACTTCCCTGGGGGATACAATTATCTACCTCAAATCAAATTGTATTGGTCACATACACATGGTTAGCAGATGTTAATGCAAGTGTAATGAAATGCTTGTGCTTCTATTTCAAGTAATCTAACAAATTCACAACAACTACCTTATACACACAAATGTAAAGGGATGAATAAGAATATGTACATATACATATATGGATGAGTGATGGCTGTGTGTATTTATATAGCCCTTCTTACATCAGCTGATATCTCAAAGTGCTGTACAGAAACCCAGCCTAAACCCCCAAACAGCAAGCAATGAAGGTGTAGAAGCACGGTGGCTAGGAAAAACTCACTAGATGGTATAGGATACAGTATATACATATGAGATGAGTAATATGGTGAGGATATGTAGACATATGTAGACATTATTAAAGTGGTGTTATTTAAAGTGACTAGTGATACCTTTATTAAATCCATTTATTAAATGTATTAAAGTGGCAAGAGATTTGACTCTATGTTAGGGATGGCTGTTTAACAGTCTGATGGCCTTGAGATAGAAGCTGTTTTTTGTAGCTTTCTGACATAGAGCTCCCCACCCTCACTTGTATTGATCACCAAAAATGAAAATCCTTTATCCAGTTAAAAACCCTTCCTCCAACCCCCATGTTATCCATCTTGATAAGCAGGCCTTCATTCCACATCATGTCATAAGCCATCTCTACATCAAATAAAATGTCTACCACCACCCCCTTATTTGCCTGTTCCTTCCATATGACTGACTCAAAGGACAGTACAGGATCCATCATTCCCCTGCCTTTCCTGAACCCACTTTGATCTGGTGACGTTAGTCCTCTACTCTCCAGGATGTAAGTCAGTCTTTCCGCTATCATCCTTTCCATAAATTTACATACGTGAGATGTCAACGCTATTGGCTTATAGCTTGAAGGACTAGTAGAGTCTTTCCCTGGTTTCCATACTGGCACCACTACCGCCTGCTTCCACCCTCCAGACAGTTTCCCTTCCTGCCACACCTTATTCTAAAGGCCCAATACTTTCCCCATTGCAGTGTCACTGAGATGAGCCATCATGATGTAACACATCTCATCCTTCCCAGGAGATGTTACCCCAGCTTTAGCTAAAGCTCTCTTCATCTCAGCACACATAAAAGGGCATATTCAATGTATCCCCCACCATCTCTCTCTGATCCAGGACCCCTGGATGTTCTCCTCTGACCCTCTCTTCCCCACGCTGCCCTTCTTCTGTCAGATTATGTGAGCTGTGCATCTTCACAACTCATGCCATCAGAAAATTAGATTTTAAAAAATTAAAAAAGATTAAAAAACACCTTATTGTACAGCGGAGACTGTGAAGCAAACACAAACATTGGCACAGTGTCACGATCGTCGTATTGAGGAGACCAAAGCGCAGCGTGGTGTGAATACATACTTTTAATTAACATGCCATTAACATCACATAGACAATAACCCACGAACCACAATACAAAACCGGCTACCTAAATATGGTTCCCAATCAGAGACAACGACAAACACCTGCCACTGATTGAGAACCATATCAGGCCAAAACACATAGAAACAGACTAACTACACATGCAACATAGAATGCCCACTCATATCCCAACTTGACCAAACAAAACATAGAAACAAACAACGCAAATAATGAACAGAGTGTGACAGTACGCTTGCACTTGTTCACTGCCAAGTTCAGTCTGTTGGACTAGGACAGCATCAAGTCCAACATCAATTGCATCAGTGTAAAAAACAAAAGGGCAGTCAAAGTTGGGATGACCCAAAATGGGAGGTGTGACGAAGTGTCGTTTCAGGGTTTCAAAGGTCTGGCACTGCCATCCATCGGAATTTTGCTCCCTTTCTCTTCAATGTGTTGAGTGGTTCTGCCACCTGGAAGAAGTTCGACACAAACAGATGGTACCATCCAGCCATCCCAAGGAACCGTTGAAGGGCTTTGAGTGTGGTTGGCACAGGGAAGTCTTGTACAGCCTTGGTCTTTCAGGATCCACAAGAATGCTTGTTTGGTATTGTTTGGTATTTACCATGCACAGGTTGATGTTCTTTGCTATTTACCATGCACCGGTTGATGTTTTTTGCTGTTTACCATGCACAGGGTGATGTTGTTTGGTATTTACCATGCACAGGTTGATGTTGTTTGGTTTTACCATGCACAGGTTGATGTTGTTTGGTATTTACCATGCACAGGTTGATGTTCTTTGCTATTTAGCATGCACAGGGTGATGTTGATGTTGTTTGGTATTTACCATGCACAGGTTGATGTTCTTTGCTATTTACCATGCACAGGGTGATGTTGATGTTGTTTGGTATTTACCATGCACAGGCTGATGTTCTTTGCTATTTACCACGCACCGGTTGATGTTTTTTGCTGTTTACCATGCACAGGTTGATTTCGATGTTGTTTGGTATTTACCATGCACAGGTTGATGTTCTTTGCTATTTACCATGCACCGGTTGATGTTTTTTGCTGTTTACCATGCACAGGGTGATGTTGTTTGGTATTTACCATGCACAGGTTGATTTCGATGTTGTTTGGTATTTACCATGCACAGGTTGATGTTGTTTGGTATTTAATAATATAATAATAATATATGCCATTTAGCAGACGCTTTTATCCAAAGCGACTTACAGTCATGTGTGCATACATTCTATGTATGGGTGGTCCCGGGGATCGAACCCACTACCCTGGCGTTACAAGCGCCATGCTCTACCAACTGAGCTACAGAACCCCCCCAGAACCCCTATTTACCATGCACAGGTTGATGTTGTTTGGTTTTTACCATGCACAGGTTGATGTTGTTTGGTTTTTACCATGCACAGGTTGATGTTGTTTGGTATTTACCATGCACAGGTTGATGTTCTTTGCTATTTACCATGCACAGGTTGATGTTCTTTGCTATTTACCACGCACCGGTTGATGTTTTTTGCTATTTACCACGCACCGGTTGATGTTTTTTGCTATTTACCATGCACAGGTTGATGTTGTTTGCTATTTACCATGCACAGGTTGATGTTGTTTGCTATTTACCATGCACAGGTTGATGTTCTTTGCTATTTACCATGCACAGGTTGATGTTGTTTGCTATTTACCATGCACAGGTTGATGTTCTTTGCTATTTACCATGCACAGGTTGATGTTGTTTGGTTTTTACCATGCACAGGTTGATGTTGTTTGGTATTTACCATGCACAGGTTGATGTTGTTTGCTATTTACCATGCACAGGTTGATGTTGTTTGCTATTTACCATGCACAGGTTGATGTTCTTTGCTATTTACCATGCACAGGTTGATGTTGTTTGCTATTTACCATGCACAGGTTGATGTTGTTTGCTATTTACCACGCACCGGTTGATGTTTTTTGCTATTTACCATGCCCAGGTTGATGTTGTTTGCTATTTACCATGCACAGGTTGATGTTGTTTGCTATTTACCATGCACAGGTTGATGTTCTTTGCTATTTACCATGCACAGGTTGATGTTGTTTGCTATTTACCATGCACAGGTTGATGTTTTTTGCTGTTTACCATGCACAGGGTGATGTTGATGTTGTTTGGTATTTACCATGCACAGGTTGATGTTCTTTGCTATTTACCATGCACAGGGTGATGTTGATGTTGTTTGGTATTTACCATGCACAGGGTGATGTTGATGTTGTTTGGTATTTACCATGCACAGGTTGATGTTCTTTGCTATTTACCATGCACAGGGTGATGTTGATGTTGTTTGGTATTTACCATGCACAGGCTGATGTTCTTTGCTATTTACCACGCACCGGTTGATGTTTTTTGCTGTTTACCATTAACAGGTTGATTTCGATGTTGTTTGGTATTTACCATGCACCGGTTGATGTTTTTTGCTGTTTACCATGCACAGGGTGATGTTGTTTTGTATTTACCATGCACAGGCTGATGTTGTTTGCTATTTACCATGCACAGGCTGATGTTGATGTTGTTTGGTATTTACCATGCACAGGCTGATGTTGTTTGCTATTTACCATACACAGGTTGATGTTGATGTTGTTTGGTATTTACCATGCACAGGGTGATGTTGTTTGGTATTTACCATGCACAGGGTGATGTTGTTTGGTATTTACCATGCACAGGTTGATGTTGTTTGCTATTTACCATGCACAGGCTGATGTTGTTTGCTATTTACCATGCACAGGTTGATGTTGATGTTGTTTGGTATTTACCATGCACAGGTTGATGTTGATGTTGTTTGCTATTTACCATGCACAGGTTGATGTTGATGTTGTTTGCTATTTACCATGCACAGGTTGATGTTGATGTTGTTTGCTATTTACCATGCACAGGTTGATGTTGATGTTGTTTGCTATTTACCATGCACAGGTTGATGTTGATGTTGTTTGCTATTTACCATGCACAGGTTGATGTTGTTTGGTATTTACCATGCACAGGTTGATGTTGTTTGGTATTTACCATGCACAGGTTGATGTTGATGTTGTTTGGTATTTAGCATGCACAGGTTGATGTTGATTGCTATTTACCATGCACAGGTTGATTTATGTTGTTTGGTATTTACCATAAACAGGTTGATGTTGATGTCGTTTGGTATTTACCAAATACAGGTTGATGTTGTTTGGTATTTACCATGCACAGGTTGATGTTGATTGCTATTTACCATGCACAGGTTGATGTTGTTTGGTATTTACCATAAACAGGTTGATGTTGATGTCGTTTGGTATTTACCAAATACAGGTTGATGTTGTTTGGTATTTACCATGCACAGGTTGATGTTGATTGCTATTTACCATGCACAGGTTGATGTTGTTTGGTATTTACCATGCACAGGTTGATGTTGATGTCGTTTGGTATTTACCAAATACAGGTTGATGTTGTTTGGTATTTACTATGCACAGGTTGATGTTGATGTCGTTTGGTATTTACCAAATACAGGTTGATGTTGTTTGGTATTTACCATTCACAGGTTGATAATGTTTGCTATTTACCATGCACAGGTTGATTTTTATGTTGTTTGGTATTTACCAAATACAGGTTGATGTTGTTTGGTATTTACCATGCACAGGTTGATGTTGATTGCTATTTACCATGCACAGGTTGATGTTGTTTGGTATTTACCATGCACAGGTTGATGTTGATGTTGTTTGGTATTTACCATGCACAGGTTGATGTTGTTTGGTATTTACCATGCACAGGTTGATGTTGATGTTGTTTGGTATTTACCATTCACAGGTTGATGTTGTTTGGTATTTACCATGCACAGGTTGATGTTGTTTGGTATTTACCATGCACAGGTTGATGTTGTTTGGTATTTACCATGCACAGGTTGATGTTGTTTGGTATTTACCATGCACAGGTTGATGTTGTTGTTGCTATTTACCATGCACAGGTTGATGTTGTTTGGTATTTAGCATGCACAGGTTGATAATGTTTGCTATTTACCATGCACAGGTTGATTTTTATGTTGTTTGGTATTTACCATGCACAGGTTGATTTTTATGTTGTTTGGTATTTACCATGCACAGGTTGATGTTGTTTGGTATTTAGCATGCACAGGTTGATAATGTTTGGTATTTAGCATGCACAGGTTGATAATGTTTGGTATTTAGCATGCACAGGTTGATAATGTTTGGTATTTAGCATGCACAGGTTGATAATGTTTGGTATTTACCATGAACAGGTTGATAATGTTTGGTATTTAGCATGCACAGGTTGATGTCGTTTGGTATTTACCATTCACAGGTTGATAATGTTTGGTATTTAGCATGCACAGGTTGATTTTTATGTTGTTTGGTATTTACCATGCACAGGTTGATGTTGTTTGGTATTTAGCATGCACAGGTTGATGTTGATGTTGTTTGGTATTTAGCATGCACAGGTTGATGTTGAGTTTGTTTGGTATTTAGCATGCACAGGTTGATAATGTTTGGTATTTACCATGCACAGGTTGATAATGTTTGGTATTTACCATGCACAGGTTGATTTTTATGTTGTTTGGTATTTACCATGCACAGGTTGATAATGTTTGGTATTTACCATGCACAGGTTGATTTTTATGTTGTTCGGTATTTACCATGCACAGGTTGATGTTGTTTGGTATTTAGCATGCACAGGTTGATGTTGATGTTGTTTGGTATTTAGCATGCACAGGTTGATGTTGAGTTTGTTTGGTATTTAGCATGCACAGGTTGATAATGTTTGGTATTTACCATGCACAGGTTGATAATGTTTGGTATTTACCATGCACAGGTTGATTTTTATGTTGTTTGGTATTTACCATGCACAGGTTGATAATGTTTGGTATTTACCATGCACAGGTTGATAATGTTTGGTATTTACCATGCACAGGTTGATAATGTTTGGTATTTACCATGCACAGGTTGATAATGTTTGGTATTTACCATGCACAGGTTGATTTTTATGTTGTTTGGTATTTACCATGCACAGGTTGATAATGTTTGGTATTTACCATGCACAGGTTGATTTTTATGTTGTTTGGTATTTACCATGCACAGGTTGATAATGTTTGGTATTTACCATGCACAGGTTGATAATGTTTGGTATTTACCATGCACAGGTTGATTTTTATGTTGTTTGGTATTTACCATGCACAGGTTGATAATGTTTGGTATTTACCATGCACAGGTTGATTTTTATGTTGTTTGGTATTTACCATGCACAGGTTGATAATGTTTGGTATTTACCATGCACAGGTTGATTTTTATGTTGTTTGGTATTTACCATGCACAGGTTGATGTTGTTTGGTATTTAGCATGCACAGGTTGATGTTGATGTTGTTTGGTATTTAGCATGCACAGGTTGATGTTGAGTTTGTTTGGTATTTAGCATGCACAGGTTGATAATGTTTGGTATTTACCATGCACAGGTTGATAATGTTTGGTATTTACCATGCACAGGTTGATTTTTATGTTGTTTGGTATTTACCATGCACAGGTTGATAATGTTTGGTATTTACCATGCACAGGTTGATTTTTATGTTGTTCGGTATTTAGCATGCACAGGTTGATGTTGATGTTGTTTGGTATTTAGCATGCACAGGTTGATGTTGAGTTTGTTTGGTATTTAGCATGCACAGGTTGATAATGTTTGGTATTTACCATGCACAGGTTGATAATGTTTGGTATTTACCATGCACAGGTTGATTTTTATGTTGTTTGGTATTTACCATGCACAGGTTGATAATGTTTGGTATTTACCATGCACAGGTTGATTTTTATGTTGTTCGGTATTTACCATGCACAGGTTGATGTTGTTTGGTATTTAGCATGCACAGGTTGATGTTGATGTTGTTTGGTATTTAGAATGTTGAGGTTGTTTGGTATTTAGCATGCACAGGTTGATGTTGTTTGGTATTTACCATGCACAGGTTGATGTTGATGTTGTTTGGTATTTACCATGCACAGGTTGATGTTGTTTGGTATTTAGCATGCACAGGTTGATGTTGATGTTGTTTGGTATTTACCATGCACAGGTTGATGTTAATATAATAATAATAATATATGCCATTTAGCGGACGCTTTTATCCAAAGCGACTTACAGTCATGTGTGCATACATTCTACGTATGGGTGGTCCCGGGAATCGAACCCACTACCCTGGCGTTACAAGCGCCATGCTCTACCAACTGAGCTACAGAAGGACCACAGGTTGATGTTGATGTCGTTTGGTATTTACCATGCACAGGTTGATGTTGATGTCGTTTGGTATTTACCATGCACAGGTTGATGTTGATGTTGTTTGGTATTTACCATGCACAGGTTGATGTTAGTTGGTATTTACCATGGACGGGTTGATGTTAGTTGGTATTTACCATGGACGGGTTGATGTTAGTTGGTATTTACCATGGATGGGTTGATGTTAGTTGGTATTTACCATGGACGGGTTGATGTTAGTTGGTTTTTGCCATGGATGGGTTGATATTGTTTGGTATTTATCATGGACAGGTTGATGTTGTTTGGTATTTATCATGGACGGGTTGATGTTAGTTGGTATTTACCATGGATGGGTTGATATTGTTTGGTATTTACCATGGACGGGTTGATGTTAGTTGGTATTTACCATGCACAGGTTGATGTTAGTTGGTATTTACCATGGACGGGTTGATGTTAGTTGGTATTTACCATGGACGGGTTGATGTTAGTTGGTATTTATCATGGACGGGTTGATGTTAGTTGGTATTTACCATGGACAGATTGATGTTAGTTGGTATGTACCATGGACGGGTTGATGTTAGTTGGTATTTACCATGCACATGGTGATGTTGTTTGGTATTTACCATGCACAGGTTGATGTTGTTTGGTATTTACCATGCACAGGTTGATGTTCTTTGCTATTTACCATGCACAGGTTGATGTTCTTTGCTATTTACCATGCACAGGGTGATGTTGATGTTGTTTGGTATTTACCATGCACAGGTTGATGTTCTTTGCTATTTACCACGCACAGGTTGATGTTTTTTGCTGTTTACCATGCACAGGTTGATTTCGATGTTGTTTGGTATTTACCATGCACAGGTTGATTTCGATGTTGTTTGGTATTTAGCATGCACAGGTTGATGTTGATGTTGTTTGGTATTTAGCATGCACAGGTTGATGTTGAGTTTGTTTGGTATTTAGCATGCACAGGTTGATGTTGATGTTGTTTGGTATTTAGCATGCACAGGTTGATGTTGATAATGTTTGGTATTTACCATGCACAGGTTGATAATGTTTGGTATTTACCATGCACAGGTTGATAATGTTTGGTATTTACCATGCACAGGTTGATTTTTATGTTGTTTGGTATTTACCATGCACAGGTTGATAATGTTTGGCATTTACCATGCACAGGTTGATTTTTATGTTGTTCGGTATTTACCATGCACAGGTTGATGTTGTTTGGTATTTAGCATGCACAGGTTGATGTTGATGTTGTTTGGTATTTAGAATGTTGAGGTTGTTTGGTATTTAGCATGCACAGGTTGATGTTGTTTGGTATTTACCATGCACAGGTTGATGTTGATGTTGTTTGGTATTTACCATGCACAGGTTGATGTTGTTTGGTATTTAGCATGCACAGGTTGATGTTGATGTTGTTTGGTATTTACCATGCACAGGTTGATGTTAATATAATAATAATAATATATGCCATTTAGCGGACGCTTTTATCCAAAGCGACTTACAGTCATGTGTGCATACATTCTACGATGGGTGGTCCCGGGAATCGAACCCACTACCCTGGCGTTACAAGCGCCATGCTCTACCAACTGAGCTACAGAAGGACCACAGGTTGATGTTGATGTCGTTTGGTATTTACCATGCACAGGTTGATGTTGATGTCGTTTGGTATTTACCATGCACAGGTTGATGTTGATGTTGTTTGGTATTTACCATGCACAGGTTGATGTTAGTTGGTATTTACCATGGACGGGTTGATGTTAGTTGGTATTTACCATGGACGGGTTGATGTTAGTTGGTATTTACCATGGATGGGTTGATGTTAGTTGGTATTTACCATGGACGGGTTGATGTTAGTTGGTTTTTGCCATGGATGGGTTGATATTGTTTGGTATTTATCATGGACAGGTTGATGTTGTTTGGTATTTATCATGGACGGGTTGATGTTAGTTGGTATTTACCATGGATGGGTTGATATTGTTTGGTATTTACCATGGACGGGTTGATGTTAGTTGGTATTTACCATGCACAGGTTGATGTTAGTTGGTATTTACCATGGACGGGTTGATGTTAGTTGGTATTTACCATGGACGGGTTGATGTTAGTTGGTATTTATCATGGACGGGTTGATGTTAGTTGGTATTTACCATGGACAGATTGATGTTAGTTGGTATGTACCATGGACGGGTTGATGTTAGTTGGTATTTACCATGCACATGGTGATGTTGTTTGGTATTTACCATGCACAGGTTGATGTTGTTTGGTATTTACCATGCACAGGTTGATGTTCTTTGCTATTTACCATGCACAGGTTGATGTTCTTTGCTATTTACCATGCACAGGGTGATGTTGATGTTGTTTGGTATTTACCATGCACAGGTTGATGTTCTTTGCTATTTACCACGCACAGGTTGATGTTTTTTGCTGTTTACCATGCACAGGTTGATTTCGATGTTGTTTGGTATTTACCATGCACAGGTTGATTTCGATGTTGTTTGGTATTTACCATACACAGGGTGATGTTGTTTGGTATTTACCATGCACAGGTTGATGTTGTTTGGTTTTTACCATGCACAGGTTGATGTTGTTTGGTATTTACCATGCACAGGTTGATGTTCTTTGCTATTTACCATGCACAGGGTGATGTTTTTTGCTGTTTACCATGCACAGGGTGATGTTAGTTGGTATTGACCATGGACGGGTTGATGTTAGTTGGTATTTACCATGCACAGGGTGATGTTGATGTTATTTGGTATTTACCATGGATAGGTTGATATTGTTTGGTATTTACCATGCACAGGTTGATATTGTTTGGTATTTACCATGCACAGGGTGATGTTGTTTGGTATTTACCATGCACATGGTGATGTTGTTTGGTATTTACCATGCACATGGTGATGTTGTTTGGTATTTACCATGGATAGGTTGATATTGTTTGGTATTTACCATGGATAGGTTGATATTGTTTGGTATTTACCATGCACAGGTTGATATTGTTTGGTATTTACCATGGATAGGTTGATATTGTTTGGTATTTACCATGGATAGGTTGATATTGTTTGGTATTTACCATGGATAGGTTGATATTGTTTGGTATTTACCATGGATAGGTTGATATTGTTTGGTATTTACCATGGATAGGTTGATATTGTTTGGTATTTACCATGCACAGGTTGATATTGTTTGGTATTTACCATGCACAGGGTGATGTTGTTTGGTATTTACCATGCACATGGTGATGTTGTTTGGTATTTACCATGCACATGGTGATGTTGTTTGGTATTTACCATGGATAGGTTGATATTGTTTGGTATTTACCATGGATAGGTTGATATTGTTTGGTATTTACCATGCACAGGTTGATATTGTTTGGTATTTACCATGGATAGGTTGATATTGTTTGGTATTTACCATGCACAGGTTGATATTGTTTGGTATTTACCATGCACAGGGTGATGTTGTTTGGTATTTACCATGCACATGGTGATGTTGTTTGGTATTTACCATGCACAGGTTGATGTTGTTTGGTATTTACCATGGACAGGGTGATGTTGATGTTAGTTGGTATTTACCATGCACAGGTTGATTTCGATGTTGTTTGGTATTTACCATGCACAGGTTGATGTTGTTTGGTTTTTACCATGCACAGGTTGATGTTGTTTGGTATTTACCATGCACAGGTTGATGTTCTTTGCTATTTACCATGCACAGGGTGATGTTGATGTTGTTTGGTATTTACCATGCACAGGTTGATGTTCTTTGCTATTTACCATGCACAGGTTGATTTCGATGTTGTTTGGTATTTACCATGCACAGGTTGATGTTGTTTGGTTTTTACCATGCACAGGTTGATGTTGTTTGGTATTTACCATGCACAGGTTGATGTTCTTTGCTATTTACCATGCACAGGGTGATGTTTTTTGCTGTTTACCATGCACAGGGTGATGTTAGTTGGTATTGACCATGGACGGGTTGATGTTAGTTGGTATTTACCATGCACAGGGTGATGTTGATGTTATTTGGTATTTACCATGGATAGGTTGATATTGTTTGGTATTTACCATGCACAGGTTGATATTGTTTGGTATTTACCATGCACAGGGTGATGTTGTTTGGTATTTACCATGCACATGGTGATGTTGTTTGGTATTTACCATGCACATGGTGATGTTGTTTGGTATTTACCATGGATAGGTTGATATTGTTTGGTATTTACCATGGATAGGTTGATATTGTTTGGTATTTACCATGCACAGGTTGATATTGTTTGGTATTTACCATGGATAGGTTGATATTGTTTGGTATTTACCATGGATAGGTTGATATTGTTTGGTATTTACCATGGATAGGTTGATATTGTTTGGTATTTACCATGGATAGGTTGATATTGTTTGGTATTTACCATGGATAGGTTGATATTGTTTGGTATTTACCATGCACAGGTTGATATTGTTTGGTATTTACCATGCACAGGGTGATGTTGTTTGGTATTTACCATGCACATGGTGATGTTGTTTGGTATTTACCATGCACATGGTGATGTTGTTTGGTATTTACCATGGATAGGTTGATATTGTTTGGTATTTACCATGGATAGGTTGATATTGTTTGGTATTTACCATGCACAGGTTGATATTGTTTGGTATTTACCATGGATAGGTTGATATTGTTTGGTATTTACCATGCACAGGTTGATATTGTTTGGTATTTACCATGCACAGGGTGATGTTGTTTGGTATTTACCATGCACATGGTGATGTTGTTTGGTATTTACCATGCACAGGTTGATGTTGTTTGGTATTTACCATGGACAGGGTGATGTTGATGTTAGTTGGTATTTACCATGCACAGGTTGATTTCGATGTTGTTTGGTATTTACCATGCACAGGTTGATGTTGTTTGGTATTTACCATGCACAGGTTGATGTTCTTTGCTATTTACCATGCACAGGGTGATGTTGATGTTGTTTGGTATTTACCATGCACAGGTTGATGTTCTTTGCTATTTAGCATGCACAGGTTGATTTCGATGTTGTTTGGTATTTACCATGCACAGGTTGATGTTGTTTGGTATTTACCATGCACAGGTTGATGTTGTTTGGTTTTTACCATGCACAGGTTGATGTTGTTTGGTATTTACCATGCACAGGTTGATGTTCTTTGCTATTTACCATGCACAGGGTGATGTTGATGTTGTTTGGTATTTACCATGCACAGGTTGATGTTCTTTGCTATTTAGCATGCACAGGTTGATTTCGATGTTGTTTGGTATTTACCATGCACAGGTTGATGTTGTTTGGTATTTACCATGCACAGGTTGATGTTGTTTGGTTTTTACCATGCACAGGTTGATGTTGTTTGGTATTTACCATGCACAGGTTGATGTTGATGTTGTTTGGTATTTACCATTCACAGGTTGATAATGTTTGGTATTTAGCATGCACAGGTTGATGTTGATGTTGTTTGGTATTTACCATTCACAGGTTGATAATGTTTGGTATTTAGCATGCACAGGTTGATGTTGATGTTGTTTGGTATTTACCATTCACAGGTTGATAATGTTTGGTATTTAGCATGCACAGGTTGATGTTGATGTTGTTTGGTATTTAGCATGCACAGGTTGATGTTGATGTTGTTTGGTATTTAGCATGCACAGGTTGATGTTGATGTTGTTTGGTATTTACCATGCACAGGTTGATGTTGATGTTGTTTGGTATTTAGCATGCACAGGTTGATGTTGATGTTGTTTGGTATTTACCATGCACAGGTTGATGTTGATGTTGTTTGGTATTTACCATGCACAGGTTGATGTTGATGTTGTTTGGTATTTACCATTCACAGGTTGATAATGTTTGGTATTTAGCATGCACAGGTTGATGTTGATGTTGTTTGGTATTTACCATGCACAGGTTGATGTTGATGTTGTTTGGTATTTACCATTCACAGGTTGATAATGTTTGGTATTTACCATGCACAGGTTGATTTTTATGCTGTTTGGTATTTACCATGCACAGGTTGATGTTGATGTTGTTTGGTATTTACCATGCACAGGTTGATGTTGATGTTGTTTGGTATTTACCATTCACAGGTTGATAATGTTTGGTATTTAGCATGCACAGGTTGATGTTGATGTTGTTTGGTATTTACCATGCACAGGTTGATGTTGATGTTGTTTGGTATTTACCATTCACAGGTTGATAATGTTTGGTATTTACCATGCACAGGTTGATTTTTATGCTGTTTGGTATTTACCATGCACAGGTTGATGTTGATGTTGTTTGGTATTTACCATGCACAGGTTGATGTTGATGTTGTTTGGTATTTACCATTCACAGGTTGATAATGTTTGGTATTTACCATGCACAGGTTGATGTTGTTTGGTATTTAGCATGCACAGGTTGATGTTGATGTTGTTTGGTATTTACCATTCACAGGTTGATAATGTTTGGTATTTAGCATGCACAGGTTGATGTTGATGTTGTTTGGTATTTACCATGCACAGGTTGATGTTGATGTTGTTTGGTATTTACCATTCACAGGTTGATAATGTTTGGTATTTACCATGCACAGGTTGATTTTTATGCTGTTTGGTATTTACCATGCACAGGTTGATGTTGATGTTGTTTGGTATTTACCATTCACAGGTTGATAATGTTTGGTATTTAGCATGCACAGGTTGATGTTGATGTTGTTTGGTATTTACCATGCACAGGTTGATGTTGATGTTGTTTGGTATTTACCATTCACAGGTTGATAATGTTTGGTATTTACCATGCACAGGTTGATGTTGTTTGGTATTTACCATGCACAGGTTGATGTTGATGTTGTTTGGTATTTACCATTCACAGGTTGATAATGTTTGGTATTTACCATGCACAGGTTGATTTTTATGCTGTTTGGTATTTACCATGCACAGGTTGATGTTGTTTGGTATTTAGCATGCACAGGTTGATAATGTTTGGTATTTAGCATGCACAGGTTGATAATGTTTGGTATTTAGCATGCACAGGTTGATAATGTTTGGTATTTACCATGCACAGGTTGATAATGTTTGGTATTTAGCATGCACAGGTTGATTTTTATGTTGTTTGGTATTTACCATGCACAGGTTGATGTTGTTTGGTATTTAGCATGCACAGGTTGATGTTGATGTTGTTTGGTATTTAGCATGCACAGGTTGATAATGTTTGGTATTTAGCATGCACAGGTTGATTTTTATGTTGTTTGGTATTTACCATGCACAGGTTGATGTTGTTTGGTATTTAGCATGCACAGGTTGATGTTGATGTTGTTTGGTATTTAGCATGCACAGGTTGATGTTGAGGTTGTTTGGTATTTAGCATGCACAGGTTGATAATGTTTGGTATTTACCATGCACAGGTTGATAATGTTTGGTATTTACCATGCACAGGTTGATAATGTTTGGTATTTACCATGCACAGGTTGATTTTTATGTTGTTTGGTATTTACCATGCACAGGTTGATAATGTTTGGTATTTACCATGCACAGGTTGATGTTGTTTGGTATTTAGCATGCACAGGTTGATGTTGATGTTGTTTGGTATTTACCATGCACAGGTTGATGTTAGTTGGTATTTACCATGGACGGGTTGATGTTAGTTGGTATTTACCATGGACGGGTTGATGTTAGTTGGTATTTATCATGGACAGGTTGATGTTAGTTGGTATTTACCATGGACGGGTTGATGTTAGTTGGTATTTACCATGGACGGGTTGATGTTAGTTGGTATTTACCATGGACGGGTTGATGTTAGTTGGTGTTTACCATGGACGGGTTGATGTTAGTTGGTGTTTACCATGGACGGGTTGATGTTGTTTGGTATTTAGCATGCACAGGTTGATGTTGATGTTGTTTGGTATTTAGCATGCACAGGTTGATAATGTTTGGTATTTAGCATGCACAGGTTGATTTTTATGTTGTTTGGTATTTACCATGCACAGGTTGATGTTGTTTGGTATTTAGCATGCACAGGTTGATGTTGATGTTGTTTGGTATTTAGCATGCACAGGTTGATGTTGAGGTTGTTTGGTATTTAGCATGCACAGGTTGATAATGTTTGGTATTTACCATGCACAGGTTGATAATGTTTGGTATTTACCATGCACAGGTTGATAATGTTTGGTATTTACCATGCACAGGTTGATTTTTATGTTGTTTGGTATTTACCATGCACAGGTTGATAATGTTTGGTATTTACCATGCACAGGTTGATGTTGTTTGGTATTTAGCATGCACAGGTTGATGTTGATGTTGTTTGGTATTTAGCATGCACAGGTTGATGTTGATGTCGTTTGGTATTTACCATGCACAGGTTGATGTTGATGTTTTGGTATTTACCATGCACAGGTTGATGTTGATGTCGTTTGGTATTTAGCATGCACAGGTTGATGTTGATGTCGTTTGGTATTTACCATGCACAGGTTGATGTTGAGGTTGTTTGGTATTTACCATGCACAGGTTGATGTTGATGTCGTTTGGTATTTACCATGCACAGGTTGATGTTAGTTGGTATTTACCATGCACAGGTTGATGTTAGTTGGTATTTACCATGGACGGGTTGATGTTAGTTGGTATTTACCATGGACGGGTTGATGTTAGTTGGTATTTATCATGGACAGGTTGATGTTAGTTGGTATTTACCATGGACGGGTTGATGTTAGTTGGTATTTACCATGGACGGGTTGATGTTAGTTGGTATTTACCATGGACGGGTTGATGTTAGTTGGTGTTTACCATGGACGGGTTGATGTTAGTTGGTGTTTACCATGGACAGGGTTGATGTTGTTTGGTATTTACCATGGACGGTTGATGTTAGTTGGTATTTACCATGGACGGGTTGATGTTAGTTGGTATTTACCATGGACGGGTTGATGTTAGTTGTTATTTACCATGCACGGGTTGATGTTAGTTGGTATGTACCATGGACGGGTTGATGTTAGTTGGTATTTACCATGCACAGGGTGATGTTGATGTTATTTGGTATTTACCATGGACAGGTTGATATTGTTTAGTATTTACCATGGATAGGTTGATATTGTTTGGTATTTACCATGCACAGGTTGATATTGTTTGGTATTTACCATGCACATGGTGATGTTGTTTGGTATTTACCATGCACATGGTGATGTTGTTTGGTATTTACCATGCACAGGTTGATGTTGTTTGGTATTTACCATGGACGGGTTGATGTTAGTTGGTATTTACCATGGACAGGGTGATGTTGATGTTAGTTGGTATTTACCATGCACAGGTTGATTTCGATGTTGTTTGGTATTTACCATGCACAGGTTGATGTTGTTTGGTATTTACCATGGACGGGTTGATGTTAGTTGGTATTTACCATGGACAGGTTGATGTTAGTTGGTATTTACCATGGACAGGGTGATGTTGATGTTAGTTGGTATTTACCATGGACAGGGTGATGTTGATGTTAGTTGGTATTTACCATAGTGTGTGCGGTTCCAGTCAAGCACAGGAAGTTGATGGCACCGTAATTGGGGAGGACGGTCTTGTGGTAATGGCTGGAGCGGAGTAAGTGGAATGGTATCAAATACATTAAACACATGGTTTCCATGTGTTTGATGCCTTTCCATTTGCGCCGTTCCAGACATTATTATGAGCCGTCCTCCCCTCAGCAGCCTTCGCTGCTGAGTCAAGTATTATTAACACATGAGCTAAGGATGAAAGATTAGTTGATTTGTTTAGTCAGGTGTGTTAGTACTGGGTAGAAACAAAAACCTGCACACCTTCTCCAGGACCAGGTTTGAAGAACACAGGACTACCACCACCATGTAAATCATTGTCAACACGTACTGGTACTGCTTGTACCTCAGTTAGCCAGCAGGGGGAGACACAGGTCCATAAAACAGCAAAACGTGTACATTTGTTTGACCCAATTTTCTACTCTTCCCAGAGACTATTGGTATCTCTGTTTTTCATGTTAATGCAGACAATACATGCAGGTTGCAGAAAACAGCTGCAGGTTAAGGTTGCCCCATAACCACAGATCTGGGATTTGGGTTGGCGTATGTTTCCGTAAAATACTGGATGTAAAATGCAAAACTGAGCAAGAACACGGTTAGCTACTGGTGGTCCCCTCTAACTATGTATCCTTCTAGCATCTATCTTATTAAACAACTTTTTATCACTTTTGTCTGTGCCCTTTTTGCTATTTATTTTATGTTGAACAACAGAAATATAAAAAATGATTGAAATCTTTTGTTTCCTCATGCACAGGTTGATGTTCTTTGCTATTTACCATGCACAGGGTGATGTTTTTTGCTGTTTACCATGCACAGGGTGATGTTAGTTGGTATTGACCATGGACGGGTTGATGTTAGTTGGTATTTACCATGCACAGGGTGATGTTGATGTTATTTGGTATTTACCATGGATAGGTTGATATTGTTTGGTATTTACCATGCACAGGTTGATATTGTTTGGTATTTACCATGCACAGGGTGATGTTGTTTGGTATTTACCATGCACATGGTGATGTTGTTTGGTATTTACCATGCACATGGTGATGTTGTTTGGTATTTACCATGGATAGGTTGATATTGTTTGGTATTTACCATGGATAGGTTGATATTGTTTGGTATTTACCATGCACAGGTTGATATTGTTTGGTATTTACCATGGATAGGTTGATATTGTTTGGTATTTACCATGGATAGGTTGATATTGTTTGGTATTTACCATGGATAGGTTGATATTGTTTGGTATTTACCATGGATAGGTTGATATTGTTTGGTATTTACCATGGATAGGTTGATATTGTTTGGTATTTACCATGCACAGGTTGATATTGTTTGGTATTTACCATGCACAGGGTGATGTTGTTTGGTATTTACCATGCACATGGTGATGTTGTTTGGTATTTACCATGCACATGGTGATGTTGTTTGGTATTTACCATGGATAGGTTGATATTGTTTGGTATTTACCATGGATAGGTTGATATTGTTTGGTATTTACCATGCACAGGTTGATATTGTTTGGTATTTACCATGGATAGGTTGATATTGTTTGGTATTTACCATGCACAGGTTGATATTGTTTGGTATTTACCATGCACAGGGTGATGTTGTTTGGTATTTACCATGCACATGGTGATGTTGTTTGGTATTTACCATGCACAGGTTGATGTTGTTTGGTATTTACCATGGACAGGGTGATGTTGATGTTAGTTGGTATTTACCATGCACAGGTTGATTTCGATGTTGTTTGGTATTTACCATGCACAGGTTGATGTTGTTTGGTATTTACCATGCACAGGTTGATGTTCTTTGCTATTTACCATGCACAGGGTGATGTTGATGTTGTTTGGTATTTACCATGCACAGGTTGATGTTCTTTGCTATTTAGCATGCACAGGTTGATTTCGATGTTGTTTGGTATTTACCATGCACAGGTTGATGTTGTTTGGTATTTACCATGCACAGGTTGATGTTGTTTGGTTTTTACCATGCACAGGTTGATGTTGTTTGGTATTTACCATGCACAGGTTGATGTTCTTTGCTATTTACCATGCACAGGGTGATGTTGATGTTGTTTGGTATTTACCATGCACAGGTTGATGTTCTTTGCTATTTAGCATGCACAGGTTGATTTCGATGTTGTTTGGTATTTACCATGCACAGGTTGATGTTGTTTGGTATTTACCATGCACAGGTTGATGTTGTTTGGTTTTTACCATGCACAGGTTGATGTTGTTTGGTATTTACCATGCACAGGTTGATGTTGATGTTGTTTGGTATTTACCATTCACAGGTTGATAATGTTTGGTATTTAGCATGCACAGGTTGATGTTGATGTTGTTTGGTATTTACCATTCACAGGTTGATAATGTTTGGTATTTACCATGCACAGGTTGATGTTGTTTGGTATTTACCATTCACAGGTTGATAATGTTTGGTATTTACCATGCACAGGTTGATTTTTATGCTGTTTGGTATTTACCATGCACAGGTTGATGTTGTTTGGTATTTAGCATGCACAGGTTGATAATGTTTGGTATTTAGCATGCACAGGTTGATAATGTTTGGTATTTAGCATGCACAGGTTGATAATGTTTGGTATTTACCATGCACAGGTTGATAATGTTTGGTATTTAGCATGCACAGGTTGATTTTTATGTTGTTTGGTATTTACCATGCACAGGTTGATGTTGTTTGGTATTTAGCATGCACAGGTTGATGTTGATGTTGTTTGGTATTTAGCATGCACAGGTTGATAATGTTTGGTATTTAGCATGCACAGGTTGATTTTTATGTTGTTTGGTATTTACCATGCACAGGTTGATGTTGTTTGGTATTTAGCATGCACAGGTTGATGTTGATGTTGTTTGGTATTTAGCATGCACAGGTTGATGTTGAGGTTGTTTGGTATTTAGCATGCACAGGTTGATAATGTTTGGTATTTACCATGCACAGGTTGATAATGTTTGGTATTTACCATGCACAGGTTGATAATGTTTGGTATTTACCATGCACAGGTTGATTTTTATGTTGTTTGGTATTTACCATGCACAGGTTGATAATGTTTGGTATTTACCATGCACAGGTTGATGTTGTTTGGTATTTAGCATGCACAGGTTGATGTTGATGTTGTTTGGTATTTACCATGCACAGGTTGATGTTAGTTGGTATTTACCATGGACGGGTTGATGTTAGTTGGTATTTACCATGGACGGGTTGATGTTAGTTGGTATTTATCATGGACAGGTTGATGTTAGTTGGTATTTACCATGGACGGGTTGATGTTAGTTGGTATTTACCATGGACGGGTTGATGTTAGTTGGTATTTACCATGGACGGTTGATGTTAGTTGGTGTTTACCATGGACGGGTTGATGTTAGTTGGTGTTTACCATGGACAGGTTGATGTTGTTTGGTATTTAGCATGCACAGGTTGATGTTGATGTTGTTTGGTATTTAGCATGCACAGGTTGATAATGTTTGGTATTTAGCATGCACAGGTTGATTTTTATGTTGTTTGGTATTTACCATGCACAGGTTGATGTTGTTTGGTATTTAGCATGCACAGGTTGATGTTGATGTTGTTTGGTATTTAGCATGCACAGGTTGATGTTGAGGTTGTTTGGTATTTAGCATGCACAGGTTGATAATGTTTGGTATTTACCATGCACAGGTTGATAATGTTTGGTATTTACCATGCACAGGTTGATAATGTTTGGTATTTACCATGCACAGGTTGATTTTTATGTTGTTTGGTATTTACCATGCACAGGTTGATAATGTTTGGTATTTACCATGCACAGGTTGATGTTGTTTGGTATTTAGCATGCACAGGTTGATGTTGATGTTGTTTGGTATTTAGCATGCACAGGTTGATGTTGATGTCGTTTGGTATTTACCATGCACAGGTTGATGTTGATGTCGTTTGGTATTTACCATGCACAGGTTGATGTTGATGTCGTTTGGTATTTAGCATGCACAGGTTGATGTTGATGTCGTTTGGTATTTACCATGCACAGGTTGATGTTGAGGTTGTTTGGTATTTACCATGCACAGGTTGATGTTGATGTCGTTTGGTATTTACCATGCACAGGTTGATGTTAGTTGGTATTTACCATGCACAGGTTGATGTTAGTTGGTATTTACCATGGACGGGTTGATGTTAGTTGGTATTTACCATGGACGGGTTGATGTTAGTTGGTATTTATCATGGACAGGTTGATGTTAGTTGGTATTTACCATGGACGGGTTGATGTTAGTTGGTATTTACCATGGACGGGTTGATGTTAGTTGGTATTTACCATGGACGGGTTGATGTTAGTTGGTGTTTACCATGGACGGGTTGATGTTAGTTGGTGTTTACCATGGACGGGTTGATGTTGTTTGGTATTTACCATGGACGGGTTGATGTTAGTTGGTATTTACCATGGACGGGTTGATGTTAGTTGGTATTTACCATGGACGGGTTGATGTTAGTTGTTATTTACCATGCACGGGTTGATGTTAGTTGGTATGTACCATGGACGGGTTGATGTTAGTTGGTATTTACCATGCACAGGGTGATGTTGATGTTATTTGGTATTTACCATGGACAGGTTGATATTGTTTAGTATTTACCATGGATAGGTTGATATTGTTTGGTATTTACCATGCACAGGTTGATATTGTTTGGTATTTACCATGCACATGGTGATGTTGTTTGGTATTTACCATGCACATGGTGATGTTGTTTGGTATTTACCATGCACAGGTTGATGTTGTTTGGTATTTACCATGGACGGGTTGATGTTAGTTGGTATTTACCATGGACAGGGTGATGTTGATGTTAGTTGGTATTTACCATGCACAGGTTGATTTCGATGTTGTTTGGTATTTACCATGCACAGGTTGATGTTGTTTGGTATTTACCATGGACGGGTTGATGTTAGTTGGTATTTACCATGGACAGGTTGATGTTAGTTGGTATTTACCATGGACAGGGTGATGTTGATGTTAGTTGGTATTTACCATGGACAGGGTGATGTTGATGTTAGTTGGTATTTACCATGCACAGGTTGATTTCGATGTTGTTTGGTATTTACCATGCACAGGTTGATGTTGTTTGGTATTTACCATGGACGGGTTGATGTTAGTTGGTATTTACCATGGACAGGTTGATGTTAGTTGGTATTTACCATGGACAGGGTGATGTTGATGTTAGTTGGTATTTACCATGCACAGGTTGATTTCGATGTTGTTTGGTATTTACCATGCACAGGTTGATGTTGTTTGGTATTTACCATGGACGGGTTGATGTTAGTTGGTATTTACCATGCACAGGTTGATGTTGTTTGGTATTTACCATGGACGGGTTGATGTTAGTTGGTATTTACCATGGACGGGTTGATGTTAGTTGGTATTTACCATGGACGCTAACCACTGCTAGCGGTCTACAGCTAACCTTTCGCTCGGAAAACTCTCTCCAGTTTGCACAACGCAATTCAAACCATAGCATACCAGACTTATTTTCTCTCCATATCCCCAGATTCCTACCACAAGCTCTGAACCTTTTCACCGGATCATCGCAGCTAGCTAGCTGCAATCTGAGTGACTACTCCTGGCTAACATCAGTTCCGAAGCTAGCACCAATTAGCATGGAGCTAGCCCATGCTAGGCCCATCTCCCGGCTAGCTGAAGAGGTCCATCAGCCACTTCTGGGCTACAATACCCGGACCCCGGCTATTATGAGGATTATGAGGATATATTGACATCAGTCAGGAAGTTCAAGTTTGGTCGCAAATGGGTCTTCCAAATGGACAATGACCCCAAGTATTCTTCCAAAGTTGTGGCAAAATGGCTTAAGGACAACAAAGTCAAGGTATTGGAGTAGCCATCACAAAGCCCTGACCTCAATCCCATAGAAAATTTGTGTGCAGAACTGAGAAAGCGTGTGTGAGCAAGGAGGCCCACAAACCTGACTCAGTTACACCAGCTCTGTCAGGAGGAATGGGCCAAAATTCACCCAACTTATTGTGGGAAGCTTGTGGAAGGTTACCCGAAATGTTTGGCCCAAGTTAAACAATTTAAAGGCAATGCTACCAAATACTTATTGAGTGTAGTAAACTTCTGACCCACTGGGAATGTGATGAATGAAATACAAGCTGAAATAAATGTATCTCTCTACTATTATTCTGACATTTCACATTCTTAAAATAAAGTGGTGATCCTAACTGACCTAAAACAGGGCATTTTTGCTCGGATTAAATGTCAGCAATTGTGAGAAACTGAGTTTAAATGTATTTGGCTAAGGTGTTTGTAATCTTCCAACATCAACTGAGTTGGTTACTATGCATTTTTTAAATGTTGATTTGTGTGCACTTGCTGTCTATGTGTACCTCAGACTCACAGTAGTGACTCATGAGCCAACTAGAGGAAGTTAGTCAGCATTTGCGCTACCTACTACACAGCGTTACCAAGGCCGGAGTTGCTATACCTGTCTGCTAGTACCACTTCAGTAGCCCAATGATTAGTCTCAATGGAATGTCTGAATGGCACCAAAGGGACTATTCACTCCCTGTTGGGTTTGAAACATTAGTGAAAATGTCACCGTTTTGAGCACAAAGTATTTGAGGTAAACAATGTATTGGAGCCCAACTTCAACGTTACTCATATATTCCGTCTATAATTACAGTGGTGGTAGCGTGTCAGAAGAGCAACAGCACAAACTCTGAAATGAGAGCAAACCACTTAGTCATGAGTTTCCGATTTGCCATCTGTGTGGCATGATAGAACAACTTAATGTACATTCTCGTCAACTCAGCAGACATAGATAATTGTTAGATACCTCAAAACAGGGGAAGGATCAACAGTTACCCCAGCTGGACAGAAGTAATGTTTTGAATGTACTTTCTACTGACAGGTTGGCTATAATAACTACAATTACAATATATACCCATCCATTCACCCGTTATCCATCTGTCCATCCATCCACCCACCTAGTCATTTATGTTTGTGTGTGTGTGTTTGTGTCTGTTTTTCTGTCTGTCCATGCATAATCTGTTGCCAAGGATTTGACAAGGATTTTTTTTCGTTAGGTGACCTTCTCCTACCTCCATCCCGTCGATTCATAGTGTGTGCGGTTCCAGTCAAGCACAGGAAGTTGATGGCACCGTAATTGGGGAGGACGGTCTTGTGGTAATGGCTGGAGCGGAGTAAGTGGAATGGTATCAAATACATTAAACACATGGTTTCCATGTGTTTGATGCCTTTCCATTTGCGCCGTTCCAGACATTATTATGAGCCGTCCTCCCCTCAGCAGCCTTCGCTGCTGAGTCAAGTATTATTAACACATGAGCTAAGGATGAAAGATTAGTTGATTTGTTTAGTCAGGTGTGTTAGTACTGGGTAGAAACAAAAACCTGCACACCTTCTCCAGGACCAGGTTTGAAGAACACAGGACTACCACCACCATGTAAATCATTGTCAACACGTACTGGTACTGCTTGTACCTCAGTTAGCCAGCAGGGGGAGACACAGGTCCATAAAACAGCAAAACGTGTACATTTGTTTGACCCAATTTTCTACTCTTCCCAGAGACTATTGGTATCTCTGTTTTTCATGTTAATGCAGACAATACATGCAGGTTGCAGAAAACAGCTGCAGGTTAAGGTTGCCCCATAACCACAGATCTGGGATTTGGGTTGGCGTATGTTTCCCGTAAAATACTGGATGTAAAATGCAAAACTGAGCAAGAACACGAAGTTAGCTACTGGTGGTCCCCTCTAACTATGTATCCTTCTAGCATCTATCTTATTAAACAACTTTTTATCACTTTTGTCTGTGCCCTTTTTGCTATTTATTTTATGTTGAACAACAGAAATATAAAAAATGATTGAAATCTTTTGTTTCCTCATGCAATGACTGCATTATCTAAAGTGGGATAATAGTCTATGATATACTGTACCTGAAGCATAATGTTTCACATATTGATAGTATCAGCTTTTTCAGGCTTTCCTGAGATCCAGTACATTTGGGGAATTATCCTTTGGGGAAGGGAGAAGCTTTTCCCAAGGAATGCTGGAGGATCCAAGTGTGAGATTGTGTTTCCTGAGGCTGAAGTCAGTGGGAGTCAACCCTTATTTGTGCATTAATAATTCACGTCTTTCAGGAAAAAGGAAGATATAAAGGGCAGTGCCATGAGAGAGCGAGAAGCAGTAGAAAGAACAAAAGAAAGAGCCTCAGAGACTAGAGAGGCCAGACAGTGTACAGAAGGAGGAGAAGAGAGAGCATGGAAAACAAACTACCTTGGTAAACTGACAGATTTAAACTCAAACAGCAGAGAAGTGGGTCAGTGTGAAAAAGCTGTAATTCACAAATGTAATTCATTTGCTCGCTCTGCCCTCATATTTAGCCTCACATTGAAATGTTGAACTATTTTATTATTATGAAACCAGGGCTTCAAGTAAAAGTAGTACAGAAATGGTTTGCTCAGTGGGAAATTAATATCAGGCTAGTCAGTGACAACTGTGTGCAGTTTGGAGTTTGTGAGAGCCACTATGAGCTTATTGCAGTGACATAGACACTGTCCTGGGATTTCCTATTATCTTCTATGTAGAAGAACATTGTAATGCCTTTTGTGTGGCTTGTGAGCACCATAGAGCAAAACAGATTACATGTGCGTGTTCGAGAGTCTCATCTTTTCATAGTGGGGTAAGATGTTTTTGTAAGAAAAAACATTTCCGGGATCAAAACACCGCTCTAGTTCAGCTAATGGTTGGTATTGGTGGATGCAGAAGAAATAGAAAAATACAACGCAAAAACCCAGAAGTCTGTAATTCAAACACACAATGATGAAAAGGGGTTAGAGGCACTAAACGACGCCGGTCTTACCGTGGGAGACTCAAAGCGTTTAAACACTCTTGCCAGCACGCCATATACTGTAAATAGCTACTTTAGAAACCTGTTATTTTTCTAGTGTATGAATATGTTTCCACATGTGGCATACTACATAGTAGTCTTTTGAACCATCATCAAGCCCTTGACTTGTCTAAGTGCTGGATTGGATGACGTGCACTCCTGTGGGTCCCTATGGCGACACCCTGCTTTAAGAATTCCACCATTGCTTAATTATGACACGATCAAGCCAAGATTGTGCTCTTTATCATGGACTGTTCTGTGCAACTGTTGAAACAGGTCAAGATGAATAAAATTGTCCCTTTTGAACTCAAGTCTCAAACTAAGAAGCCAGGTTATACTGTATGTCTATTCTGTAACAGTTCCATACAACTAATCAGCAGAACTTGTTCTGCCTCAATTCCTCTTTTTTTCAACCCAGAACGGCCACAGAATAATTTCTCACACTGACACAACCAGAATACACAGACCTCAGAACTGATAGGACTGTATATAGACGTTTCCTCTGCACACTTCCTCTTGATCATTTAGTTTAAATCACTCTCCTTTATGGTCTGACTGGGAGAATCAGTCACCTACAATGTGTTACTTCCCTGTTTTATTAAGCATAGAGCCATAACGGCAGATCAGTACTAGACAGACCCCTAACCACACCCTGGACAGTAGTGCACATCTGAAACGATTGGATAGATAGAAGGAAAATAGTGGAAACAGAACCAAAGGGCAAGGATGTGCGTGGGCCTTCAACGACATTGCTTATTTCAGATCTACACAAGTCTCATCTGTTCAGGCTGTGTATTATTAGTATTATATATATATGTTAAGGCTGTGTAAGGGAGGCAAAGTCAGGTGCAGGGGAGCAGAGTAGAGTAAACAGGCACACTTTTATTCCGTTCAACAATAGGCACAAATAATGAAATAAGTGCCCAAACACATGCGCGTGAACATACACCATTAACAATGAACAATTACACACAAAGACATGATGGGGAACAGAGGACTAAATATACTATTGATTGGGGAATGAAAACCAGGTGTGTATGGAACAAGACAAAACAAATGGACATATGAAAAATGGAGCGGCGATGGCTAGAAAGCCGGTGAACAAGGAGAGGAGCCGACTTCAGTGGAAGTCGTGACATCGTCAACCATTTAATTAGCCAAATCAGGTGACTTACTGCTGGGAAAAAGCTCAAATTCAACCCATGTGGGTCAGGATTAAGAACCCCGGCACTAGGAAGTATGGAGGCTAGCTCTTGATTTGTGATTGGGTGTAAATGATCAGACTTTGGCAAGGGGACAACTTTCAAACTTTGGAATGAGATACTGTCTGATGAGATACTGTTTGTGTCCCAAATGGCACCCTATTCCAATTATTATTAGTATTATAATTAATACACATTTTTGTAAGGATTGACTATTTGTCAAAGTGGAAATTACAAACTTCAGAAGCATTTTTGAATCTCAAATACACTACACATTTCATATTTTCTGCATTGCAACAGGCTGATCAAATTAAGATCCTACATCTGAATGTAGTACACAACTTTTAGTGTACTACTTTTGAACAGAGCCCAAAAGCCACTGTCTGCCTCCTGTATCACTCAGCTCACCCACTCAGTATCGAGCGGTTATAGGGTCACATGCCCTTTTCACTGACCCTTCTGTACCATCTAACATTGTCAAGTCAAATGTATTTATATAACTCTTCTTACATCTGCTGATATCTCAAAGTTCTGTACAGAAACCCAGCCTAAAACCCAAAACAGCAAGCAATGCAGGTGTAGAAGCACGGTGGCGAGGAAAAACTCCCTAGAAAGGCCAGAACCTGGGAAGAAACCTAGAGAGGAACCAGGCTATGAGGGGTGGCCAGTCCTCTTCTGGCTGTGCCAGGTGGAGATAACAGAACATGGCCAAGATGTTCAAATGTTCATAAATGACTTGCCTGGTCAAATAATAATAATCACAGTAGTTGTCGAGGGTGCAACAGGACAGCACCTCCGGAGTAAATGTCCTTTGGCTTTACATAGCCGATCATTAAGTGTATCTCTACCACTCCTGCTGTCTCTAAAGAGTTGAAAACAGCAGGACTGGGACTGGTAGCACGTCCCGTGAACAGCTCAGTGTTCCATAGCCGCTGGCAGAACAGTTGAAACTGGAGCAGCAGCATGGCCAGGTGGACTGGGGACAGCAAGGAGTCATCATGCCAGGTAGTCCTGAGGCATGGTCCTAGGGCTCAGGTCCTCCGAGAGAAAGAAAGAAAGAGAAATAGAGAATTTGAGAGAACATACTTAAATTCACTCAGGACACCGGATAAGACAGGAGAAGTACTCCAGATATAACAAACTGACCCTAGCCCCCCGACACAAACTACTGCAGCATAAATACTGGAGGCTGAGACAGGAGGTGTCAGGAGACACTGTGGCCCCATCCGATGATACCCCCGGACAGGGCCAAACAGGCAGGATATAACCCCACCCACTGTTCCAAAGCACAGCCCCCACACCACTAGAGGGATATCTTCAACCACCAACTTACCATCCTGAGATAAGGCTGAGTATAGCCCACAAAGATCTCCGCCACTGCACAATCCAAGGGGGGGGGGGGCAACCCAGACAGGAAGATCACATCAGTGACTCAACCCACCCAAGTTACACACCCCTCCTAGGGACGGCATGGAAGAGCACCAGTAAGCCAGTAACTCAGCCACTGTAATAGGGTTAGAGGCAGAGAATCCCAGTGGAGACAGGGGAACCGGCCAGGCAGAGACAGCAAGGGCGGTTCGTTGCTCCAGAGACTATTCGTTCACCTTCACACTCCTGGTCCAGACTAGACTCAATCAAATGACCTACTCAAGAGATGAGTCTTCAGTGAAGACTTAAAGGTTGAGACCGAGTCTGTGTCTCTCACATGGGTAGGCAGACCATTCCATAAAAATGGAGCTCTATAGGAGAAAGCCCTGCCTCCAGCTGTTTGCTTAGAAATTCTAGGGACAATTGTGACTTCTTGTGACCGTAGCGTACGTGTAGGTATGTACGGCAGGACCAAATCAGAAAGATAGGTAGGAGCAATCCCATGTAATGCTTTGTAGGTTAGCAGTAAAACATTGAAATCAGCCCTTGCCTTAACAGGAAGCCAGTGTAGGGAGGCTAGCACTGGAGATATATGATTTAAAAAATTGGTTCTAGTCAGGATTCTAACAGCCGTATTTAACACTAACTGAAGTTTATTTAGTGCTTTATCCGAGTAGCCAGAAAGTAGAGAAAAGCATGGATTCATTTTTGTGCATCATTTTTGGACAGAAAGTTCCTGATGTTTGCAATGTTACGTAGATGGAAAAAAGCTGTCCTTGAAACAGTCTTGATATGTTCGTCAAAAGAGATATCAGGGTCCAGAGTAACGCCGAGGTCCTTCAGAGTTTTTTTTGAGACGACTGCACAACCATCAAGATTAATTGTCAGATTCAACAGAAGATCTCTTTGTTTCTTGGGACCTAGAACAAGTATCTCTGTTTTGTCCGAGTTTAAAAGTAGAAAGTTTGCAGCCATCCACTTCCTTATGTCTAAAACACAGGCTTCTATCGAGGGCAATTTTGGGGCATCACCATGTTTCGTTGAAATGTACAGCTATGTGTCATCCGCATAGCAGTAAAAGTTAACATTATGTTTTCGAATGACATCCCCAAGAGGTAAAATATATAGTGAAAACAATAGTGGTCCTAAAATGGAACCTTGAGGAACACAGAAATATTCAGTTGATTTGTCAGAGGACAAACCATTCACAGAGAAAAACTGATATCTTTCCGACAGATAAGATCTAAACCAGGCCAGAACTTGTCCGTGTAGACCAATTTGTCATGTTTTGTCATATATTGTCTTGTCCTTGTGCTTTCCCTTCTGTTCCGTTTCCCCCTGCTGGTCTTATTAGGTTCGTTCCCTTTTTCTATCCCTCTCTCTCCCCCTCCCTCTCTCTCTTCTCTCTATCGTTCCGTTCCTGCTCCCAGCTGTTCCTCATTCTCCTAACTCATTTACTCTTTTCACACCTGTCCCCTATTTTGCCCTCTGATTAGAGTCCCTATTTCTCCCCTTGTTTTCCGCTTCTGTCCTTGTCGGATCCTTGTATGATGTTTGCTGTTCTGTGTCCTTGTCTCGCCCTGTCGTGTTTTGTCTCCTTCAGATGCTGCGTGTGAGCAGGTGTCTTAGTCTGCTACGGTCGGTGCCTTCCCGAAGCAACCTGCAGTCAATGGTCGAGTCTCCAGTCTGTCCTCGTTACTACGAGTGGATTTAAGTTTTTTCCTGTTTTGTTTTCTTCTTGATTTTTCCAGGATTATTACTTTTGTCATATACTGGAATAAAGACTCTGTTTTCGTTAAGTCGCTTTTGGGTCCTCATTCACCAGCATAACACAATTTGGGTTTCCAAAAGAATGTGTGGGTGATCAATGGTATCAAAAGCAACACTAAGGTCTAGAAGCATGAGGACAGATGCAGAGCCTCGGTCTGACGCCATTAAAAAGGTAATTGACCAACTTCACAAGTGCCGTCTCAGTGCTATGATGGGGTCTAAACCCAGACTGAAGTATTTCCTATACATTATTTGTCTTCAGGAAGGCAGTGAGTTGCTACGCAACAGCTTTTTCAAAAAAAATTGAGAGGAATGGAAGATTCGATATAGGCCGATTAGTTTTTTATATTTTCTGGGTCAAGGTTTGGCTTTTTCAAGAGAGGCTTTATTACTGCCACTTTTAGTGAGTTTGGTACACATCAGGTGGATAGAGAGCCGTTTATTATGTTCAACATAGGAGGGCCAAGCACAGGAAGCAGCTCTTTCAGTAGTTTAGTTGGGATAGTGTCCAGTATGCAGCTTGAAGGTTTAGAGGCCATGATTATTTTCATCATTGTGTCAAGAGATATAGTACTAAAACACTTGTGTCTCCCTTGATCCTAGGTCCCGGCAGAGTTGTGCAGACTCAGGAGAACTGAGCTTTGGAGAAATACACAGATTTAAAGAGGAGTCCGTAATTTGCCTTCAAATGATCATGATCTTTTCCTCAAAGAAGTTCACGAATTTATTACTACTGAAGTGAAAGCCATCCTCTCTTTGGTCATGCTGCTTTTAGTTAACTTTGCGACAGTATCAAAAAGAATGGTATGGCGCCATTACCGTTCCAATTTTATGGAAGCTTGCTTCAGAGCTCGGGTATTTTCTGTATACCAGGGAGCTAGTTTCTTATGACAAATGTTTTTGGTTTTTAGGGGTGCGACTGCATCTAGGGTATTGCGCAAGGTTCAATTGAGTTCCTCAGTTAGGTGGTTAGGAGGGAGTCTGGAAGGGCATCTAGGAATCTTTGGGTTGTCCGAGAATTTATAGCACGACTTTTGACGATCGTTGGTTGGAGTCTGAGCAGATTATTTGTTGTGATTGCAAATGTAATATAAAGGTGGGTCCGATAGTCCAGGATTATGAGGGAAAACATTCAAATCCACAACATTTATTCCACGGGACAAAACTAGGTCCAGAGTATGACTGTGACAGTGAGTAGTTCCAGAGACATGTTGGACAAAACCCACTGAGTCGATGATGGCTCCGAAAGCCTTTTGGAGTGGGTCTGTGGACTTTTCCATGTGAATATTAAAATGACCAAAAATTATAATATATCTGCCATGACTACAAGGTCCGATAGGAATTCAGGGAACTCGGTGAGGAACGCTGTATGTGGCCCAGGAGGCCTGTAAACAGTAGCTATAAAAAGTGATTGAGTAGGCTGCATAGATTTCATGACTAGAAGCTCAAAAGATGAATTTTATTTTTTTGTTGTAAATTGAATTTTGCTATCGGAAATGTTAGCAACACCTCCGCCTTTGCGGGATGCACGGGGGATATGGTCACTAGTGTAACCAGGAGGTGAGGCCTCATTTAACCCAGTAAATTCATCAGGCTTAAGCCATGTTTCAGTCAGGCCAATCGCATCAAAGGCTTGCAGCACAGCTATCCTCACCATAAAGCGATAGTTTTCCTGTATATTAGGAGTACAGCGACTGCAATTAGAAGGCATCATGTTAATGTTACTACTTAGCTTCGGCTGTTGGAGGTCCTGACGAACCATGTCTTGATAAAACGTCCGGAGTGAAAAAGTTGAATGAAAAAAAGTATAAACGGTAATTAAAAAGTAAAAACCGTAAAGTTGTCAGGTAGCAAAGTAAGGTTGGCAACAAAACGCAAAGTAACACGTAAACAAGTCTGTAAGTTGTGACCAGACAAGCCCTCAAAACTATTTAGAAACAGGACAGGGGAACGTTGTCAACAACTGTTCCCTCCTCACTCTTCTTCAACCCAAGTCCACACCACACCCTTTTCCAGTCAGCTCTGCTCTGTTTATCTCTCACCCCCATACCTTGCCAAGCCTGCCTGGAGACAGGGGTTACGAGAGGGTGGGGCTGAACAGTGTAGTCAGGTGAATGATGCATAAATGGCCACCAGCTGAGATTGAGGACCCCTCAAAGCCCCCGTAGGCCATTAGGCTGTCCAGACAGTTGCCAGTGCCACTGTCACTGCCACCCAGCTCTCAGACTCAGACAGACGGGTACATTAACAACAAACACCAGCCGGACCAAGTAGAAGGCTGGCAAAGGGGAGGGGCTGGGGTGTTCCCCCTGAGCAGAGGAGGGCCCTATTGGCTGTTGCCCGGTGCTGGGTACTTAAATATTCATCAGGGTCCAATTAAGCAGGCTGTCTTGGTCATTTAGTGGATTAAATATTCATAAGATGTGTGTGGTAGGAGTGGCCGGATGCACCAGATGACCGTTTCTCTGTCCCGGTCACACCGTATGACCTGTGTAGTTATCCCACTATGATTTAGTGGAGTGCTGTGGTGGTGGGTATGTGTCCTTTTGCATCCCCTTGGCCATTCTCTGTAGTATGATGATGTGATCACGCTTTGTTAGTGATCATGTGTTTGTTTAAAATAAAGAATGGTCAACCCTCATGTTATTACCAAATCCTTCTTTTTTTAAATGTTGATGTAATACTCTTTTCGGACTAATACATTTCATGGCATTACCAACTTCTTTTCTATTTTCCTGAAGCCATTTGATTGATATTACCTGTCGACCAGATGCTATACATAAGAGTTGCCCTTTTGCCTCCTTGTCCGATTATGCTTGACATAGTAAAAACACATCCCAGAGCTTTCTATTTTAAAACCTATTATTTATGACCACTGTACAGTATATTCAGGACTTCCTGGAATCAGGCTGACGAGGTGGAAAGTCTGTTTGATAAGTCCATCAATCTCTCAGCAGAATAATTGAATAGGCCTGTTAATGCTGCTCAGACAGTGGTTGTGTTGGTGGGGGAGAAAACGTCCACAAATAGAATATGCATCACATTATGGAACACAAACACTCTTCACAGACACATCACAGGTTCACACACTTAAATGCACGACTATCCTATTTTTCCACCATGGAAAACTGTCAGTCCTTCAAATACAGCACACTAAGATAAACATTCTGTCAAAATCAAATCATAATGAATTATTGTAATCTGGGATGGAATGGCAGTAAGCTATATCAATAGAGCTGAGTTGTAACTGGGATACACAGGTGTTATGCTAGTGTGAGAGGTGAGGCATGTTTTACTGACATGGTGAGGGTCTGAAATATCAGTCGAATGAAGCACGTAAACTGAGTGACTGCGCTTGTGTTATGCACTGTGTGCATGATGACACAGGCAGGGCATGAAGATGATTGGCAAGTGAGAGAGAAAGAGTTCTATTAAACATAATTATATTAAGCATTAATTATTTATTTTATGCATGTGCCTATTCCTTTGAGGAGATTGTACACAGAGCTGCCATTGTGGATACTTTTCTTTCACGTTTCCCATGAGAAACAGAGTTGCAGTGAAATCTTGGTTGACTCTGTTTTTGTAAGAAAATGAAAAGACACTTCAAGCATGTTGCTGTTGTAATTATGAATGATATCCTCCCTAGATGTGGAACAATCTCTGCTGGGATTTCTTCTTTACTTTTGATGAACTGTCAAAAACAGTTGAAGTCGGAGGTTTACATACACCTTAGCCAACTACATTTGTACTCAGTTTTCACAATTCCTGACATTTAATCCTAGTAAAAATTCCCTGTCTTAGGTCAGTTAGGATCACCAATTTATTTTAAGAATGTGAATATGTCAGAATAACAGTTGAGAGAATTATTTTTTTCAGCTTTTATTTCATTCATCACAATCTCAGTGGGTCAGAAGTTTACATACACTCAATTAGTATTTGGTAGCATTGCCTTTTAAATTGTTTAACTTGGGTCAAATGTTTTGGGTAGCCTTCCACAAGCTTCCCACAATAAGTTGGGTGAATTTTGGCCCATTCCTCCTGACAGAGCTGGTGTAACTGAGTCAGGTTTGTAGGCCTCCTTGCTCGCACACGCTTTTCCAGTTATGCCCACAAATGTTCTATAGGATTGAGGTCAGGGCTTTGTGATGGCCACTCCAATACCTTGACTTTGTTGTCCTTATGCCATTTTGCCACATCTTTGGAAGTATGCTTGGAGTCATTGTCCATTTGCAAAACCCGTTTGCGACCAATATTTAACTTCCTGACTGACTTGAGATGTTGCTTCAATATATCCACATAATTGTCCTCCCTCATGATTCCATCTATTTTGTGAAGTGCACCAGTCGCTCCTGCAGCAAAGCACCCCCACAACATAATGCTGCTACCCCCGTGCTTCACGGTTGGAATGGTGTTCTTCGGCTTGCAAGCATCCCCCTTTTTCCTCCAAACATAACGATGGTCATTATGGCCAAACAGTTCTATTTTTGTTTCATCAGATCAGAGGACATTTCTCCAAATGTACGATCTTTGTCCCCATGTGCAGTTGCAAACCGTAGTCTGACATTTTGATGGCGGTTTTGGAGCAGTGGCTTCTTCTTTGCTGAGTGGCCTTTCAGGTCATATGTTTCAGGACTTCTTTTACTGTGGATATATATACTTTTGTACCTGTTTCCTCCAGCATCTTCACAAGGTCCTTTGCTGGAGTTCTGGGATTGATTTGCACTTTTCGCACAAAAGTATGTTCATCTCTAGGAGACAGAACGTGCCTCCTTCCTGAGCATGGTCCAATGGTGTTTATACTTTTTGTACAGATGAACGTGGTACTTTCAGGCGGCTGAACCAGACTTGTGGAGGTCTACAATTGTTTTTATGAGGTCTTGGCTGATTTATTTCGATTTTTCCATGATGTCAAGCAAAGAGGCACTAAGTTTGAAGCTAGGCCTTGAAATAAATCCACAGGTACACCTCCAATTGGCTCAAATGATGTCAATTAGCCTATTAGAAGCATCTAAAGCCATGACATAATATTCTGGAATTTTCCAAGCTGTTTAAAGGCACAGTCAACTTAGTGTATGTAAACTTCTGACCAACTGGAATTGTGATATAGTGAATTATAAGTGAAATAATCTGTCTATTAAACAATTCGAAAAACAAGTTTGAAAAATGACTTGTGAAATGCACAAAGTAGATGTCCTAACCGACTTGCCAAAACTATAGTTTAACAAGACATTTGTGGAGTGGTTGAAAAACGAGTTAATGACTCCAACCTAAGTGAATGTAAACTTCTGACTTCTATCACCAGCGAAACCACATATAGTAATTCATACACGCAGTATCATTAACCATTGAATTAAATCTGTCCACCTTAATGAACTTTGTTTACATAAATGTGAGAACCAAAATGAAGGCCTGGGAAGAGCTAGACCTAACAGTTTAATGTATTCTTTGTTAGCGAAAACGAAAATGAGAAAAGTTCCACACCACAAGCTTACCGGATCCTCTTTCTGTTGACACAGCTCTTAAACACATTTTCATCTGCACGTTCAGAGATTAAGATCATTTGTGACACTAACGAGAGTTTTTTCCATCTCACGAAAGAGTGCCAACTAAAAAATCTGACAGTGTATTAGTGCAGGAATGCTTTTTTTGGTGCTATTTTATGTGTTACCCTTTTAGTGTGAAACTCCTCACCAGTAATAGAAAGATACATATGTACAGACATCCACTTCAATAATGAAACTGAAATGAGACATTTTACTTCAAATGTTTACTTAGAAATGTTCAGAAACAGTATAAATAATATTCAAGAAGTGCAATTTTCTAATAAAAAGAACAAACTTTTGCTTTTTTACAAACGTTTACAATGGTCTGCAATATAGGAGGAAAAACACCAAAGTATATCAAATGTTATATTGCGACTATAAAAGGTTATATGAAGATTATGTCTTGACTTATATTTACATTGTTACAAAACACTTAACACCTAAAACATGACGAATACTACAATTGTTCTTGTTTTCAAAATACACTTGATTAAAGTTTAAGAACATGATGTAGATCTATGCATCTACTGTGAAACACAATATCTATGTATTGCAACATAACATATTGGATTAGCTTTTGCACGATTTACTTAACAAATACTGTTCCTCCAAAGGAAGACACATTATTTCATAGAAAAGCTTCAGTAATAGACAGTTTTGTAGAAGCTTCTCACTCCTACATTAGCAGCAGAGAGGCAAGTTTCAAACGTGTCTTTCATATGGACACGAATAACTGCTGAGTTTGTCAAAACATTGGCAAGCCCTTAATCTGGAGATGAAGAGCAAAACATGACGCAGAAATGAACTTAACGTTAATGTCTCAGATCAGGGCCTCGTTTCCCAGCTGTGATGTAACTTAAAGGTCCAATGCAGCCATTTTTAAAAATCTCAAATCTTAAATCATTTCTGGGTATCAATTAAGTATCCTAATGTGATTGTTTTCAGTTAAAATGGTCAAAAAGAAACAAAAACATAGCTTCTTAGCAAAGAGCAATGTCTCAAGCAAGAATTCTGCTAGGACTGTCTGGGAGTGGTCACCGCCTTGTGATGTCACCAGACAGACCAAAACTCCATCCCACCCAAATAGACAGACACTTCAGGCAATCTTTTCAAACATCTCTAACATTAAAGGGTACCAGAATAATTTCACAGTATTATTCCATCTTCATGGTGTGGAAATATATACAAATCATGTTTTTGACTGCACTGGGCCTTTAAGCATTACGACGATCGTACCAGATGAACCTTTCTTTACAACCTGTTTAGTGTTTTCCAAACAAACACACAGAGAGGGCGTTCTCTAAGTGCGTTGTAAGACCATGTGTCGATACTGATAGGATCCAAAGAAAAGCAGCACTGTTCTCGGATCAGCTTTCTCCATTCAATACATTGGCATTAGAATTATTCCACAATACTGAAGACGGATCAGCTCCTAGAGAGATTTTACCACCTATGGCTGCAAATAGGCAATTGAGGCTGCTTATTATGTTTACCCAATAATAATGCACTAAATTACAGATAGGGCACATCATTACGCACATGCTGTCACAGAAACAGTAGCCTAGTCGCAAAATACAACTCAATTGATTCAATGCTACAAAGGCTCTGGGGAATCAAGGCCTTGTGTGATAACTCACAAACAATCAGGGATAGCTAACAAGGCGTTAGGCTACAATATGCTGTCCTAACATTAGAAAATGTTACCAAGGTGACATCGTCCACTGAACCCCCTTTCATCCTCAAAAGAGTCCGAGTTAGTCTTACCAAAAACAATAAATCTGTAGCTAATAATATTGACGTTTTTTCCTAATTCTACATCTATCTAAGGTGTGTTTATGAAAATCGTAATGTGCACGAACATTTGCTAGCTAGCTAGTGTCTGCTTGCTGGCTGAACCAACTTGCTGGCTGAACTCAGATCCATCCATATGATGAAACTAAGGGATGCTAACAACGCCAGTTCACAGAGACACTCAGATCTTTCACTTCACTGTATTTCACTTCACTGTATGTCAAACAAAAACCAATGACTGCAAAGGTAAACAAACCATACAACTCTATGCACAGTGAGTGCGTCAAACAATTTCCACAGAAAATTTGACAAAAAACACATTTACTTGATAAACAGTGCAGGTGCAAAGTTGGATAACAGAATGATGGTTTGTGCTGTTTGTGCCGTCATTCTCTTATCAAACTTTGCAACATTTGCCGTTAGACAGATGGCTCCTGGCAACTGCGAGTCTTGTTAGAATGATGCCATCAATAGGGAGAGGTTGCCCCTACTTGAACCGTTTCAATGATATCATTTCAGATTTGAGTCAGATTCTGGGATAGATGGATTACATCGTCCCCCATTGCTCTTGCTATGTTTGGGGTTCCACCTGGCTCTATGCTGATTCTGTTTCATTTTCCAGAGTACCTGCAAGTCACCAGTCCAGGGTTCTTTCAGTAGTCACACCTGCATATCCCCCTGGCTCCCATAGTTTGAGCATACATACTGTACATCGAACCCCTAACCTTCCTCTGCCATCAACGACCATGCTTTTCCCCCTCTTGTGTGGCGGCCGCCACTTCTGACGAGTTCTTGGAGTTGTGCATCTTGTGCTGGCTGCTGTCGGTGGAACGTGGCCGCAGGGTGGTTCGCCCGCAGAGGCCTGCAAGGCCGCGACGTAGCTCCTTGCGGATGTTGTCGCTGGAAAGCACATAGAGGATGGGGTTGATGGCGCTGTTGAAGGTGGACAGGCCCAGGGAGATAGTGTAAGGGGTATAGAGGCTTTCCTGGAAATGGCAATTCTGCAGCTCGGGGAAGTGGAAGGTGACCGCACGCAGTAGCAGAATGACATGGTATGGCGCGAAGCACACCAGGAAGAGGACCACCACGGCGAACGCCAAGTAGCGCACCCGCTCCTTCTGGCACTGCCTTAGCCCTGTGCTAGCCTGCACGTTGGCCAGGATGGCACGGTTAGTGACCACAAGCACAACCAGGGGGAACAGGAAGCCAATGACAAAGCGGGCATAGTTGAAACCCGTCACAGTGGACGTGCCCTTGCCTGGCTCGAAGCAGCGCCGCTGCCCCTCTGCCGCATCGCCCTCTGGCATGGTAAACACCGGCACGTGGCCCACGAACACCACCAAAACGATGGCCACGGTAACTGCAACCGCCAGTCTCTGTCGCCGAAGGCCGCGCGACTCCACGGCGTAGACCACGGCCACGTATCTGTCACTGGAGACGCAGCACAGCAGGAAGATGCTGATGTACATGTTGTTGAAGAAGAAATAGCCTGTCACCTTGCAGGCCATGGAGCTCCAGCGCCATTGGTGGCCCGCGTTCACGTAGTTGGCCCACATGGGCAGGGTGCAGAGGTACATAAGGTCACACACAGACAGACTCAACAGGTAGATGCCCAGGACATTTTTGCGGCGCACCTGGAGGAAGGTCAGGTAGACAGTAACGATATTGGCAGGCAGCCCGATGACCAGCACCAAACTGTAAAGCACCACCAGGGGCACGCGGTCCTCTTCGTAGTTCGGGGTGCACGGGGGAGCATCAGTGCTCCAGTTGATGGCAGCCACGCTGGTCTGAGTCACAGTCGGGTCATGCATGGTGTCTGAAGGGTAAAGAGAGAGAGGGGAAAAAAGAAGTCACATTTCCCATTTCAGGATGCCAAAATGCATGTAAATACAAATGAGGAAATCACAAGATTAACTCTAAATCACTCTATTTGCAGACCCTATTTCCAGAGACTTTTCCAGGTTATTCATATTGGCTGGATATCTGCAGAACAAATCATGCTTATAGATGGCCTTTGGTTGTAAGGCAACTTAATAAAGGTATTTTAATATTGATCACAATTAGAGTTTTAATGGTTTATTTCAAAGCTTTTCTTTGGTCTTTGTCTTCTGTTAATGTGATAGACTTTACCTAACTAACATACACAAACAGAGACATAATTACCCTCTGTATTCACAGGAAAGGCCATATAACCCTCCCTTAGGGGCCACTAAAGGACCAATGAGTAAGTTGCTCAAGGATACAGAAGCTGAGTCATATGCATTGTGGGTCACATGCACGATTATGTGCGACTGTCCAAAAGTGGCAACATGGTTTATAGTCAGCCCTCGGCTTTATGAAAATGTGCATGTGAGTTGTCAAGGAATATTCAGAAAACATTGCACTTAGCATGTTGAGTTGTTAGCATGTTAAAGCTCTTCTTTGCTGATAAACAATTAGCATGCAACCAAAGACAACACGGTAAACAAGTAATATCACAACTCCATCAGAGGCTAAAATATTGACCCTGGTTGATGTATCTCAACTGAAACCTACTTTCTGTTAACTAACCTCGATGACATTCTATTCTTGACCAGAGTGGAAGAATGGAAAAAAATGGAAGAGAACGCACTGAAACAAAAGAGGGACCTCGAACAGAAGCGCCCATTTTCGTTTTCCGTTGTGTGAACACAACCCTAGGTTTGTAAAGGGAGACAGTACTGGACTGCCCCTTTAGATGTCTGGCTTCCTCACGGTTTGTTCTTTACTTTAACGTTAGGGGCTGTTTCCACTGTAGCCCTATACTTCTCTTTCTGGGGATTGCCTCATACTTTCTGAGAGAAATGGTGTCCTTTCAGAAATTGCTTTCCAAATGAAGCTATATCTAGACCTAATTGTAACACCGCCCGAGAGTATTTCTCTCCCTCCTCTCAGAAATAGTTTTTCAAATACTTGTAACACTGCTCATTCTTCTATACTGAACAAAAATGTCAACGATTTTACAATTAGGCCCTATATCGATTTCACATGACTTGGCAGGGGAGCAGCAAGGCTGGGCCTGGGAGGGAATAGGCCCACAAACTTGAGAGCCAGGCCCACCCAGTGGGGAGCCCGATGTGAAGGTACTGGGCTGGTATGGTTACACGTGGTCTGCATTTGTGAGGCCTGTCGATATGAACATAACACTCTGGTGGACATTCCTGCAGTCAGCATGACAATTGCATGCTCTCTCAAAACTTGAGACTTCTGTGGCATTGTGTTGTGTGACAAAACTGCACATTTTAGTGCACTTTTTTGTCCCCAGCACAAGGTACACCTATGTCATGACCATGCCGTTGAACCAACTTCTTGATATGCCACACCGGTCCGGTGGATGGATTATCTTGGCAAAGGAGAAATACTAACAGGGATGTAAACACATGTGTGCACAAAATGTGAGAGAAATACGCTTTTTGTGCATATGGAACATTTCTGGGATCTTTTATTTCAGCTAATGAAAAATGGGACCAGCACTTAACATGTTGAATTTATATTTTTGATCAGTATAATTGTATTATTTAACCTTTTCATCCCCTCTTTGCTTAGCAACATCTGTGCCTGAAAAGAAAGACCACAACATAAATCTAACCACACACACCCACACACAACAGAGCTCTAACCGTATGAGGTGTAGGCTACGGACAGCTTTTAACCACTCCTAGCAAAACAACAACTCTAAACCAGAACCCACCCCAACCAGTTCTCTCTTGCTCTCGCTTCCGCCTCTTATCCAAGCCCCCAAGCTTAACAAGGCATCTCCTGAAAAATTCATCACACATCTCAGAGGAGAAAGGAGGGGAAATGCTGTAGATGGAAAAACAAGTGCACCACTTAACACTGATGACATGTGAATGATAGATATCATAGTCATCAAATATATTAGATTAGAATAAATCTGAAATCTAATGAAGATTTATACCTACAAATTACTGAGATTGGAGGAGGTTTTGCAATTAATCAATGAATGAGGACATGATGAATTAGGGTATTTTTGAACAACATACTAGACAACTGGTGATACAACATACTAGACAACTGGTGATAACCAGTTCAGGCATTTTAATTGTTGAGTGACCTGAGTACAAAGGAGTGATTTAATTCAACTTCACCCTAAGCCAAGGCAAAGAGAGTCTTACATCTAGCTTGCGTTATTTTTTAAACTGAAAATGTCTGAGGTTTAACCCTGCAGTCACACAGCTGACAGTCCCTGTGATGTGCTGAGGAGACATGGTTCAACCCAGTTTTTACTTGAAACAGTCTTTACTTGATAAAATAACATAGTCACTTCAGAAATGAGTATGGGTCAAGAAGCCTTGTTTTACCATTTTACTTGTGACCGGTACAATCACCGCGAACAAGAGCAACACTCATCTGTGGCTGTTCAATATCGATGCTTAAATAAGTGATTGTTCATTTCCCAGTTACATTTAAAATAAGATGGCTTAATGAATGGATCACTACAGGATTGGAAAAACAAGCCTCAGGGAGCCGCTGCCTGGCAAGTGAGACAAGGAGCTGGTACTGTAGATTAGACAAATGTACATTTGAATCATTAATACAGTACTACAAGTAACGTATATTAATTTTACATGAAATTTACCATTCGGAATTCATAGCCCAGGCTGTATAGCTCCTATTGAACAATGACATTGGTTCAGTCAGTGCATTGACATTATATATATATATATAAAACACTGAACAATGTATATATATTTATTATCTCTGAAACCAAGCTTGTGCCTGAAATAGAATCCCCACTAGATAGACACTTTGGATCGATATTGAAAGAAAGCGGGGTTACTCGGCCTGATGTAAGGCTTTGTCTTCATTGTGTTACATGCTCTGTTTCCTGACACACATCAACCGTTAAGGAGGACACGATTACTTTCGGAGAAAAAGTAACATTTTCTCAATGTATCGCCTGCCATACGTGAGAGGGATGCACGCTCATTTCACACCCGTTAATCTCGGTGCTCCGGACATATTTGGGGAGAGGAGGTCTCAGGGCCTCTTTCAACTCACTTGATAGTTTGAATGGGAGGCATGTGGGTCGTGTAGATCTACATTGTATCTAGGCTAGCCAGTGTACGGGATGGGACACACATGATTATGAAAATAGGGTTAAGATATAACTGGCCGAGTTTTCGTGTCTTGGCCTCTTTCAGTAGCATTCCTTCCCTCTGGACAGAATTAGTGTCACATTACTTGACATCAAATGTCAACAAGTCAACATGTATTTTTATAAACAACATGCACTACAAGGTTACAACAACAACCTGACCGATGAAGAGGCATTGCCAGACAATTTCAATTAAACTTACAATGACATATATTCATTACATATCGATAATCCCTTTGTTTCCAATAACAAATAACACACTAAATCAACAAGGTGGCAAGCTGAACAGCTACGTTATGCTTGCTTATTTTATTGGGCACTTAATACTGAATAGCCGCCTAGAATGTATAATCACAATTGCTTTCTAATACTAAAAAAAATATAAGAAAGCAGGCTAACCACCAATACTCACTATTTTATTTCATTTCCAGGTATGGGTAAAATTATCCAATATCGGCTACAACAATAACAGCTAATGCAGCAGACCCCCAACTGAGTTCTCAACCACCCACCCATACATGAATGAGTGACTATTGCTCGTGACTACCAGTGACTGAGGTGACCTGCACTGCGAAGGAACGCGCACTAACGACCTGGACCAGAGCTGATGTTAAATCAATCATTTCCTAAAAGTTACAATTATCACCATCACACGTATCAACATTTGTCAGACAAACTCACCGTTTAGCTGTATCGTCTCTTGAAATCTGTAAAAAGTGTTCATTCATTGTTGTCTGCAAGAGATGCTTGTTCCATCTTCATACATGCTCCATTCAGAAACCGTTAAAAAGCTGTCTGCACGTCCACCTACGCGCGCAGGGAGGTCTTAGTCCTCGCGCTCTCAAGTGTCACGTGGTTTGATATAGTAATATCAAGTGACAGACAATGATTTATTTATTGCTCCAGTGAACTCTGGCTACCACCTCCTCATAAATTGCAATTACTTATTGAAAAAGACATGCATAAGCACATGCAATATTTTTTTTGTGCTGTATACAACTACATTTATTTTACCTGCTTGACAATCTGGCTTTATATAACAAATCTCTACAATATAAATGAATAGTGTACATATGTGGCTATTGAATTAATCCAACATTTCGTTTTAAACAACAAAACAATAACCCTACAATAAATTAATCGGGCTACATGCAACCGAGCTACAAAAGTGAATAGCCTACAGACAATAAACTCCACTGATAACAGACTAGTAAAGTTGACTATTTGAATTTCGGTTGGATTCAGAGCTCAATTTGTAAAACAAAACCTGGTATCATTTACTCAATGGTTAATGATTATAAAGTGCAGGCCATTGCACAATATGTTAGAGCCAACACCAGGAGCCATATCTGAGCTAACTGCTCTGAAATGTCTGTTGATGTTCTTTACTTAGTCTTCTGTGTAAAAACAGAAGGACATGCATTAGTGTTAGCATTTAGACACTGCCGAAGGATATTGTTTAAGTAATTAAATAGACTATGGCAATGGTTAGTGGGATCACTGCATGTGTTGTTCTGAACTTGCCCCATCCCTGAACATACTTGCAGCCTAAAAACTTAGATAAAATTGCACAAAAAAATGGCCAAAAATAAGACAGCACAGAGACATGTTTTCAAAAGCTCTAGAGGAACTGAAAGAATAAAAGGAGAAAGAATTCTCAATCCAAATAACTTACATTCCATTCCAAGATGGCGTAGCAGTCAGACGTCTTTGCCGCCGTCTTGTCGTGTCCCATGTATATATCTTTTTATATATTTTTCTTCGCAAATCTTTTTTCTTTTTTTCTAAACCTCAACTTCAAAATACTCTCCTGCAACCCGCCTCACCCAATGTGGTGTGGATCTGTTTTTTCTAAGGTATTTTTCTTTACTTCTGAACCGGAATCCCCCAAGAGAAGCTAGCCAGCTCACTAGCTACTAGCTAGTAGTCAGCTAACCACTACTAGCGGTCATCAGCTAACCTTTAGCTCGGAAAAATCTCGCCAGTTTGCAGAACGCAATTCAAACCATAGCATACCGGACCTATTTTCTCTCCATATCCCCAGATTCCTACCGGAAGCTCTGAACCTTTTCACCTGGATCATCGCAGCTAGCTAGCTGCAATCCGAGTGGCTGCTCCTGGCTAACGTCTCTGTCTCGAAGCAAGCACCAATTAACCTGGAGCTAGCCCATGCTCGGCCCATCTCCCGGCTAGCTGAAGAGGTCCATCAGCCACTCTGGGCCTACTGTATTATTGATTGTATGTTTGTTTATTCCATATGTAACTCTGTGTTGTTGTATGTGTCGAACTGCTTTGCTTTATCTTGGCCAGGTCGCAGTTGCAAATGAGAACTTGTTCTCAACTAGCCTACCTGGTTAATTAAATAAAGGTGAAATAAAAATAAATAAAAAACAATACCTATTTTGCCAATTGGCCCGGACCCCTTTTACTGACAGTAAGGAGCTCCTTCACGACTGGACTACCGACATAATCTGCCCGAGGTGGGTTATTCAGTCTAAAGCATATCGGACTGTTAGCTGAATAGGTTCATTGGCCAATTTCTTGGGCCACTATACCTATTTTGCCAATTGGCATGGACCCCTTTTACTACACGAAGCCCTGCTTATCCATCACGACTGGACTACTGACTAATCTGCCCGAGTTAATTTTTTCTCCAACATGCCCATCTGTCGCGACGTCCCCTGAATGCCCATCTGCTAGCTTGCAAGCCCCGGTCTGCTAGCTGTCTGAATCGACGCGTCTCCAGGCAGCCCAACTACTCACTGGACCCCTATGATCACTCGACTACACATGCCTCTTCCCTAATGTCAATATGCCTTGTCCATTTCTGTTCTGGTTAGTGATTATTGTCTTATCTCACTGTCGAAGCCACTAGCCCTGCTCAATATGCCTTAGCCAACCCTTTAGTTCAACCTCCCACACATGTGGTGACATCAGCTGGTTTACATGTTTCTAGAGACAATATCTCTTTCATCATCACTCAATGCCTAGGCTTACCTCCACTGTATTCACATCCTACCATAACTTTGTCTGTACATTATGCCTTGAATCTATTCTATCGCGCCCAGAAACCTGCTTCTTTTACTCTCAGTTCTGAAAGTAATAGACGACCAGTTCTTATAGCCTTTAGCTGTACACTTATCCTACTCCTCCTCTGTTCCTCTGGTGATGTAGAGGTTATTCCAGGCCCTGCAGTGCCTAGCTCCACTCCCATTTCCCAGGTGCTCTCATTTGTTGACTTCTGTAACCGTAAAAGCCTTGGTATCATGCATGTTAACATTAGAAGCCTCCTCCCTAAGTTTGTTTTATTCACTGCTTTAGCACACTCTGCCAACCTGGACGCCCTAGCCGTGTCTGAATCCTGGCTTAAAAAGACCACCAAAAACCCTGACATTTCCATCCATCCAACATTTTCTGACAAGATAGAACTGCCAAAGGGGGCGGAGTTGCAATCTACTGCAGCGATAGCCTGTAGAGTTTTGTCTTACTATCCAAGTCTGTACCCAAACAATTCGAGCTTCTACTTTTAAAAATAAGTCTCTCACTGTTGCCACTTGCTATAGACCACCCTTTGCCCCCAGCTGTGCCCTGGACACCATATGTGAATTGATTGTCCCCCATCTATCTTCAGAGCTTGTGCTGCTAGGTGACCTAAACTGGGACATGCTTAACACAATCCTACAATCTAAGCTTGATGCCCTCAATCTCACACAAATTATCAATGAACCTACCAGGTACATCCCCAAATCCGTAAACATGGGCACCCTCATAGATATCATCATAACCAACCTGCCCTCTAAATACACCTGCTGTTTTCAACCAAGATCTCAGCGATCACTGCCTCATTGCCTGCATCTGTAATGGGATTGCGGTCGAACAAAACCCCTCATCACTGTCAAACGCTCTCTAAAACACTTCAGCGAGCAGGCCTTTCGAATCGACCGGGCCCGGGTGTCCTGGGAGGATATTGACCTCATTCCATCAGTAGAGTCACTATATGTACAGGCTGTACTGCCCAGCTTCGCCCTATACCACCTAATTCGGACAACAGATCAAGACTGTAATTAACCAAATTGGGTGTATTAGTTCTAGGCTGGAACAAAAGCCTGCACGCATGTCTGCCCTTCAACGTAACTCAGTGGTCATTGACTCTGACTTTCCTCTAAATCAGTTACTCGTACCTCTGATTTAACTAATTCAGGTTTTTATGTGTAGCTGATTAGTAAACTCTAGTGTGTACTGTAAGTGTTGCGCTAGAGGCAGTCCATGGTTGGTAATACAAAAGCTCTCAGATCATGTGACTGAGGCCAACCTGTGATGATGACTATAGATGACTGATTATGACTGTAGGGTGAAGTTGCCCATAGACACGATACTGCTTTACTTTAGCAATTTTCCCACTAATGGTTCAGGTTAGGATTGGGGGAGGGGAAGCCGATCCTAGATCTGTACCTAGGGGAAATTTCACCCTAGAGCCTATTTTACCGAGTTACTGAGGATTTCCTCGATCTTCTTGTCCTCAGGCAAACCTCTCCACGTCTCCCCAGTACAAAATCAACTGATGCTGGTCCTTCAGCAAAAGAACCACCAATCAATCAATCACGTTACATAACAATAAATAGAATGTGGGTCGTTCCACGAATAGAGTAACCAGCTAACAAACATTCCAACAACTTTAGAGAACCTTCCCTTAAGAGTCTCATTAGGTCATTAACTAATATTTTAATAGTACTGTTCCTGTTATGTGCAAGGAATATTTCCAAGAGACCATTCCCTTAATGTCAAATAGAACTTACCCAGAATGTGTTTACCATGTTATCAGATATTAACGTTCTATACTCGTTAAATGAGACCATTGCAATAACAGTCATGTTTCAAGTTCTGTGGATTAAGAGAATATTCCATCAACATCCCACCAAATAACATGGCGCAGCTCAGAGTAAATATTTATTGCATTTTCCTTTTCCAAATGGGTGGTAATTTAGAATGCAATAGATACTGTATTTACGATAGCCCAGCTTATTCCCTTTGTTCCTCAGTCTTCCCGCTCCTTCACTCGAACCAGCCCCTTTTCTTTTGTGTAACAAGCTTTCATATCTGTTCAGCCCGCTATTCCCCTTTTCTTTTGTGTAACAAGCTTTCATATCTTCAAGTGCAGATTCACCTGCATTTACCAAGGTACCCAGCGACTAATTTTCCCCTGGTTTTAGTGGATTGCGTGTGATATTGTGTTCCTCCCAACCCAACACATACTCACAGAGGATTTTTCTTTCAGAAACCCTTACCAGTTTTCAAATGATTCCTTACGACAGCTTCTCGTAGTTCATTGCGTGTCTCCCATTGTGTAATGGATTTTCTCATTGGGTTCCGATTATCATGTTGAGTTTCGCATCCTGCCCTCTAGTGACTGAACGAGCCGGCGCTGCCCTTCGTTTCTAGATCTTGGTCAGGCATTCTCAGGTTCCTTCAGTGTGGATTCTTTGATTGCTCTCGCCATCCGCATAGAAGACGGGTAGTCTTCGTCCTGACGTCCTCCCTGAGCTGCAGCTGGGAGGTATTCCGGACCAGGAGAGGGAACGGAGGATCCCAACCGCCTGTGCTCTGATTCATTTGATGCCATTTTGTCATTCATGTCCAGTAAAGGCCAGAGCTCTGGCGGAGGGCTACTGGTGAGGCTACTACTCAGCTCTTCATCTAGATCCTGTACATGTCGATCGAGGATGACATTCCTTTCAGACAGTGCTTCCCTTCTTTTTCTGCTGGTCTTATTATTTATCTGGTTCTTTCCCTTTTTTGTCAAGAAGAAGGACTCTTTCTATCCCTCTCTCTCATCCCTCTCCCCCAGGTCTCTCACTCTCTCGCTCTCTCTTCTCTCTATCATTCCGTTCCTGCTCCCAATTCCCTAATCAATCATTTAGTCTTCCCACACCTGTTCCCGATCCTTTTCCCTGATTAGAGTTAATTGTATCCTTGTCTATTGTTCACAAGCTGTTGTATTCTGTCGTTCCGCTGCGTGGTGAGCAGGTGTCTGAGTCTGCTAGTAAACCTGCAGTTCTTGATAAGTTTATGACGTAATTTGTAAAGTAACTTTACTGGATTAAAAACTCTGTTTTCGCCAAGTCGCTTTTGGGTCCTCATTCACCTGCATAACAAATTGTATGTATGTGTAATTCTGTGTGATTAGTTAGGTATTTAGTAAATAAATAATTAAACACAATTTTGTATTGCTGATTCAACTTGTTATCAGGGTTCGTGCAGATAAAATAATTTACAACTTTCAGATGAGACTGAATTAAGATGATGATTGTTATTGACTGCTTTGATGTAAAATATTACTAGGTCTTTAACCTGTTGCGACGAGCAATCCCGTATCCGGGAGCGTAATTATAGCCTCAAGCTCATTACCATAACATAACGTTAACTATTCATGAAAATCGCAAATGAAATGAAATAAATATATTGGCTCACAAGCTTAGCCTTTTGTTAACAACACTGTCATCTCAGATTTTCAAAAAATGCTTTTCAACCATAGCTACACAAGCATTTGTGTAAGAGTATTGATAGCTAGCATAGCATTAAGCCTAGCATTCAGCAGGCAACATTTTCACAAAAACAAGAAAAGCATTCAAATAAAATAATTTACCTTTGAAGAACTTCGGATGTTTTCAATGAGGAGACTCTCAGTTAGATAGCAAATTAGATTATTAGTTAGATTATTAAATTAGATTATTTGTGTAGGAGAAATCGCTCCGTTTTGTTCATCACGTTTGGCTGAGAAAACCCCCCGAAGATTCAGTCATTACAACGCAAACTTTTTTCCAAATTAACTCCATAATATCGACAGAAATATGGCAAACGTTGTTTAGAATCAATCCTCAAGGTGTTTTTTACATATCTATTCGATGATAAGTCACTCGTGGCAGTTTGGTTTCTCCTCTGTTCAAAATGGAAAAATGCACGCACCTGGAGATTACGCAATAGTTTCGACGGAGGACACCGAGCGGACACCTGGTAAATGTAGTCTCTTATGGTCAATTTTCCAATGATATGCCTACAAATACATCACAATGCTGCAAACACCTTGGGGAAACGACAGAAAGTGTAGGCTCTCTCCTTGCGCATTCACAGCCATATAAGGAGACATTGGAACACAGCGCCTCAAAAATCTGTCTCACTTCCTGTATGAAATGTCATCTTGGTTTTGCCTGTAGCATTAGTTCTGTGGCAATCACAGACAATATCTTTACAGTTTTGGAAACATCAGAGTGTTTTCTTTCCAAAGCTGTCAATTATATGCATAGTCGAGCATCTTTTCGTGACAAAATATCTTGTTTAAAACGGGAACGTTTTTCATCCAAAAATGAAATATTGCCCCCAGAGGTTCAAGAGGTTAAGAGTATCGGAAGATAACAGCTCTATAAATATTTTTCGACGCTAGCGTCCCACCTCGACAACAGCCAGTGAAATAGCGGGGCGCCAAATTCAAAACAACAGAAATCCCATAATTAAAATTCCTCAAACATACAAGTATTATCCATCATTTTAAAGATAAACTTCTTGTAAATCCAACCATAGTGTATGATTTCAAAAAGGGTTCACTGCGAAAGCACACCATGTGATTATGTTAGGTCAGCACCTAGTCACAGAAAACCATATAGCCATTTTCCAGCCAAGGAGTGTCACAAAAGTCAGAAATATCATTCAAATTAATCACTTACCTTTGATGATCTTCATCTGGTGGCACTCCCAGGTCTCCATGATAGACAATAATTGATCATTTTGTTCGATAATGTCCCTCTTTATGACTAAAAACCTTATTTTTGTTTGCACGTTTTGTCCAGTAATTTGAATGCTTAAGGCACTAAGTGCACTAAGTCCAGACGAAAAGTAAAATATTTAAATTAAAAGTTAGTAGAAACATGTTTAAAATCAATCCTCCGGTTGTTTTTGTCATAAATAATCAATAATATTTCAACCGGACAAAAGCTTTGTCAATAGGAAAGGAGAAACAACAAAGGCGCATTCCCGATCAGGCAAATGGCTGATGTCTGGAAATTTCCACTGGCCTCTCATTGAAAGTGCTGTATCTCCCTCATTTTTCAGAGTAAAAGTCCGAAACAATGCCTAAAGACTGGCCACATGTAGAGGAAGCCACAGAGCTTGTGAACTGGGTCCTAATTCTTTGTATGGTGGATAGGCTTTCAATGGAAAAACAGCCTTTCAAGATAATAGTGCTTCCTGGTTGGATTTTCCGCGGGTTTTCGCCTGCCATATCAGTTTTGTTATACTCACAGACATTATTTTAACAGTTTTGGAAACTGTAGAGTGTTTTCTATCCATTTTCTATCCATATCCTATCTTCTGGGCCTGAGTAGCAGGCAGTTTAATTTGGGCACGCCTTTCATTCAAAATCAGGCAGGTTAGGGTACAGCATGAATTCTGTTAGCATGAGACAATGCTCTAAAAAATATATAGATATATGCTTCTGAAAGTAATGTACAGTACTTGAAGACAGTAACTTGTTATGTTACTCCGTTACTCATAAAAGTAATAAATTGCTATATTATAAACTGGGTGGTTCGAGCCCTGAATGCTGATTGGCTGACAGCCATGGTATATCAGACCGTATACCATGGGTATGACAAAACATACATTTTTACTGCTCTAATTACAATGGTAACCAGTTTAAAATAGCAATAAGACACCTCTGCGGTTTGTGATATAAGGCTAATATACCACAGCTAAGGGCTGTATCCAGGCACTATGCATTGCGTCGTGCATAAGAATAGCCTTTAGCCATGGTATATTGGCCATATACCATACCCCCTCGTGCCTTATTGCTTAATTATAAACGGGGTGGTTCGAGCCCTGAATGCCGATTGGCTGAAAGCCTTGGTATAGCAGACCGTATAGCACGGGTATGACAAAACATTTACTTGTACTGCTCTAATTACATTGATAACCAGCAATGAGTAATAAGCAATAAGTCACCTTGGGGGTTTGTAGTATATTGGCCAAATACCACACCCCCTCCGGCCTTATTGCTTAAATATATTACTGTAAGTCATTATTACCCCCAACACAGAGTTCTGTTGCAATTTGTCTATTTTTCCTCATTAAAACTTTAGAGATGACATCATCATTGATTAAATGTAAGGAAGTACAGACATGCTACTGTAAATAAAGTATTTCTGATATTTCTGAACACTACCAGGAATGTAACATATATAAATGCAATAAAGAATGCTGATGCGATTCCTTTTCTGACACAAGTTGTTCTACATCAGTAGTACTCATTGTGCGGCCTGCGAGTCCTTATTTTGCAGCTGGCGATGATTTTCCCATTTTCCATTCATAATACATAACAATGATACAATTTCAATTCAATGTGTTTAATGCAGGCCTGAATCACTTCATTGAATATATCTATTGTTCCCTGGACGACAGATAGATGGCAATGTAGCGCAGCTGTTGAACAGAAAGGCCGAAATAGAATGTTTGCTGAAATAGAGCACAACTGCTCAGTTACAGCGATCGACACATCAGTTTGCTACTAGCTAATTTTGCAGTCTGGTCTACATGGATCGATTTAATGTAAAAAAGAAACATAAATCTATTGACAATGAAAATGTGGGAGAAGAGCTGGAGAACAAGGTGACAGTTATGAACGAACAACCACCAGAGAAGGATACAGTCGATTCAAGAACACAACGTTCCAAGAGATGGACAGACAAGTACTTTTTTGTACTGCATCATGGGACTAGCTCACTTTGTCTTATTTTCCCATTTTAAACGAGCAAATTCAGAGCAACATTTCCAGCCACACAATGGCAACTTTCACAAAACATATCTGCCACAAAGCAACTTTAGAAACAACAAAATAACGCAACTCAAAGGACCGCTCAAAGAACAACAAATGATGGGCAGATCTATCACTGTTGCAGAGAGAACCACAGAAGAAACATATGAGATTCAAATCAAAATCAAATCAAAGTTTATTTGTCACGTGTGCCGAATACAACAGGTGTAGACCTTACAGTGAAATGCTCACTTACAGGCTCTAACCAATAGTGCGAAAAAAATGTGTGTGTGTAGGTAAGTAAAGAAATAAAACAACAGTAAAAAGACATTTTAAAATAAGAGTTGCAAGGCTATATACAGATACCGGTTAGTCAGGTTTATTGAGGTAGTATGTACTTGTAGGTATGGTTAAAGTGACTATGTATATATGATGAACAGAGAGTAGCAGTAGCGTAAAAAGAGGGGTTGGCGGGTGGTGGGTGGTGGGTGGCGGGACACAATGCATATAGCCCGGTTAGCCAATGTGCGGGAGCACTGGTTGGTCGGGCCAATTGAGGTAGTATGAATGTATAATTAAAGTGACTATACATATAAGATTAACAGAGAGTAGCAGCAGCGTAAAAGAGGGTTTGGAGGGGGAACACAATGCAAATAGTCTGGGTAACCATTTGGTTACCTGTTCAGGAGTCATATGGCTTGGGGGTAGAAACTGTTGAAAAGCCTTTTTGTCCTAGACTTGGCACTCTGGTACCACTTGCCATGTCGTAGTAGAGAGAACAGTCTATGACTGGGGTGGCTGGGGTCTTTGACCATTTTTAGGGCCTTCCTCTGACACTGCCTGGTGTAGAGGTCCTGGATGGCAGGCAGCTTTGCCCCAGTGATGTACTGGGCCGTACGCACTACCCTCTTGTGGTCGGAGGTCGAGCAATAGCCGTACCAGGCAGTGATGCAACCAGTCAGGATGCTCTCGATGTTGCAGCTTTAGAACCTTTTGAGGATCTGAGGACCCATGCCAAATCTTTTTAGTTTCCTGAGGGGGAATAGGCTTTGTCGTGTCCTCTTCGCGACTGTCTTGGTGTATTTGGACCATTCTAGTTTATTGGTGATGTGAACACCAAGGAATTTGAAGCTCTCAACCTGCTTCACTACAGCCCCGTCGATGAGAATGGGGATGTGCTCGGTGCTCCTTTTCCTGTTGTCAGCAGACCACCATAGTCCCTGTGCCCAAGAACACAAAGGCAACCTGCCTAAATGACTACAGGCACGTAGCACTCATGTCCGGATTGCTTGGATACTCGTGAGAAACAAGAAGGCCTTCACAGACGCAGAGTTTGTCAAATAATGTTTTTTTGGCCTCAGCCGAAATATTGTATGCCAATTTCACAAACAAGGAAGCTTTTTTTATTTTTTATTAAGGGACTGCAACTCAGACTCGACCATAACAAGATGCATAGAAGACATCGGTAAGGGACTGATTACTGTGGCGCCGTGTTTTAGTATTGCGCTTGACGAAAGCACTGATCAGAGTGACATTGCCCAATTATGTGTTTGGGACCGCTTCCCTCAAAACGAGTTGTACAGAGGAACATTTATGTTTACTGCCCCTTCAGGGACAAACGAGAGAGCATATTCTGGAAGCCCATATTCATTGCTGCTCATAATATTACTGGTCAAATCTGGCACTGACGGCGCTCCAAGCGATGGGAGCGAGGAGCTAGAGCTGGATGATCCACAGTGGGTATTAAACAGCTTTTTTGAACTGACATCACCTGCCACCTGAACACGGTGAAGCTACAGCTACAAGGGAAAGCTACAACTCCAGGCAGAATGCTGTGTGTGGTCACATCATTTAAAAATAAAATCGCCCCTACTGTTAATACCTGACAGACAGGTTGTTCATTTCCCAAAACTCAGAGCAGTCACCACATCCAACCCAGACATACTGCAACATTTTAGCGATGATGCATTTGTGCGTGTGTTGGAAGAGTTGAAGTTGGATGTTGAACTTTGTTGTGTATTGTTTTGCTTTAACTTGCAACACAATGCTTTAATGCAAAATGTAAGAAATTACAGACATGCACTATAAATATACACATTTCTAATGTGTATAAGAGTTGAAGTTGGAGTTGGAGTCAAGATTCAAGGATATCATGGAGTACAAGGAGATTTTCAACTTCATTGAGAACCCCTTTCATGTGCCAGTGTTATCCCCTACCCCCAGTCATCACAGACCTCTGTCCTGACCGTGCTGGAACAGAGAGTGAGATAGTGGAGCTGCAGGCAAATGACACATTGCAAGGTGAACTATGATCAGGTGTTACCCATTTCTGGAGCCTTATGTCGGAAAGACTATCCACTTCTGAAGCAGTGTGGACATCATTTTTTGTCAGCGCTTATTCATGTGAAGCAACATTTTCAACAATTACCATTGTGAAAGAGAAACAGATTGACCAATGCACACTGGATTGCAACAACAATGCATTTTGAATAAATTCAGTCAAGAAGCAGAAGGGACATTTTCACTAATCCACCTGAGGTAATCCTTAATATGGGTCTTAAACATGAGATGTAGCCTCTTTGATGTGTGTACGTATATATTTGTGATGTGCTTTCCTTTCAATCAATTGCATGTGCTCTATTGCTCTGAATTTGCTTTCAATTGAAAATTGATAATATTGGAAGAAAAAGTATGACGAATTAAATGATTGTCTCACATTTACATTTAAGTCATTTTCTTCTTTAAGTCATGTCTCAACCCAAAGTTGTGAGTAACACTGTTTTACATTGTATATGTGGTGTGGATTTCAAATAGATGATTTCTCTTTGAGATGCTCAGATATCTAGAATTTTACTGATTCCCATCTTTCAATGAGAAACACATTTTAATTAGATCAGATAAGTGTGTTGTAACTGCTGCCAAGTAATGACATTAGTATATATTGTTAAGAATGCAAGAGTGGGGGGGACAAAATGGCGCCGTAAATATATATTTTTACATTAATCTTCTATCTTGAAAAAGTGGTAGAAATTGCTAAATAAGTTATCCTACATTGAGTCTTGACGGCTATTTCTCAAAAATTTCCGACAACATGCTGTCACGATTGGAACAAAGTGCAGAGTGATCTGGGTTCCACATATTTATTGAAGTGAAACACACAAAAACACAATAAAGAGCAAACGACACGTGAAGCTATGGAGTGCTCACAGGCAACTACACATAAACAAGATCCCACAAAAACCCAGTGGGGAAATGGCTGCCTAAACAGCTGCCTCTGATTGGGAACCATACCAGGCCAACATAGAAATAAAACAACCTAGATTGCCCACCCTAGTCACACCCCGACCTAACCAAAATAGAGAATAAAAAGGCTCTCTATTTTCAGGGCTTGACAGTACACCCCCCAAAGGTGCTGACTCCGACTGCAAAACCTGACACTATAGGGGATGGTCCGGGTGGGCATCTGGTGGCGGCTCCAGTGCGGGGCGAAGTACCTACTCTGCTCGCGGATCCGCCAGCATCCGTTGCAGCTCAGGTGCGGGGTGAAGAACCCGCTCTTCCCCCGGATCCAGCATCGGTGCGGGACTTTGTCCCCGTCCAGACCAGGGGTCCGGCCATGGAGCCGGGTAGAACGCCGCACCTGGACTGGGCACCGGCGCCGAGGAAGGCTCCGGCCTTGGAGCGGGACTGGATGCCGTGCATGGACTGGACATCAGCGCAGAGGAAGCCTCCTGCCATAGAGAAGGACTGGACACCATGCCGGGACCGTGCCCCGGCGCAGAGAAAGGCTACGGCCTTGGAGAGGGACGTTGTGCCTGGACTGGGCACCGGCGCAGGGGAAGGCTCCAGCCTTGGAGCAGGACTGGACACCGGGCCTGGATTGGACATCGGCACAGAGGAAGGCTCCTACCATGGAGCGGGACTGGACGCCGTGCCTGGACTGGGCAACGGCGCAGAAGAAGGCTCCTGCCATGGAGCAAGACTGGATGCCATGCCTGGACTGGACATCGGCGCCGAAGGAGGCTCCGGCCTTTGAGCTGGACTGGACGCCATGCCTGGACTGGACATTGGCGCAGAGGAAGGCTCTGGCCATGGGGCTGGACTGGACACCGTACCCGGACTGGGTACCGTCGCAGAGGGAGGCTCCTGCCTTGGAGCAGGACTGGACGCCGTGGCTGGTCTGGACACAGGCGCAGAGTGTGGATCCTGCCCTGGAGCGGGACTGGACACAGTGCCTCGACTGGGCATTGGCGCAGAGGAAGGCTCCGGCCTTGGAGCTGGAATGGACAAACGTGCCTGGACTGGGTACCGGCGCAGAGGAGGACTCCTGCCATGGAGCGGGACTGGACGCAGTGCCTAGACCGGGCACCAATGCAGAGGGAGGCTCCTGCCCTGGAGCGGGACTAGACACCGTGCCTGGACTGGATATCGGCGCAGAGGGAGGCTCATGCCCTGGAGCTGGACTGAACATCTTGCCTGGAAGTGCTGGCCCAGGGACCGTCGCCAGAAGGTTCCGGACCGTGGACCATCGCAGGAGGTTTCGGACCGTGGACCATCGTAGGAGGTTCCGGACCGTGAACCGTCGCCAGGAGGTTCCGGACCGTGGACCATCGCAGGAGGTTTCCGACCGTGGACCATCGTAGGAGGTTCCGGACCGTGGACCGTCGTAGGAGGTTCCGGACTGTGGACTGTCGCAGGAGGTTCCAAACGGTGGACCGTCGTAAGAGGTTCCAGACCGCGGACGGTCGCTGGAGGTTCAAGACCGCAGACAGTCGCAGGAACCACTGGATTGTGAACCGTTGCCGGAAGCTTTAGACTGGGGACCATCTCCGTCTGGACTGGGGTCCGTCGCCGGAAGCTCTGGACTGGGGACCGTCTCCAGAAGCTCGCCAGAAGCTCTGGACTGGGGACCGTTGCCGGAAGCTCTGGACTGGGGACCATCGCCGGAAGCTCTGGACTGGGGACCATCGCCGGAAGCTCTGGACTGGGGAACATCGCCATCAATTTGGTCATTTTGTTATAATTAATGGTACTTTACAACGGCATAGTATTTCCATAATTAATCTTTACTTCACCCCCCTGATTTCCTCACTAAGGTATTTCTAGACTTTCCAGAATTAAACTCAGACACTGCAGTGGTTGGAGGAGATTTTAATTGTTTTGTTGAACCCCCTTACTGACAAGTTTCCCAGCGGTATAGCTTCACTCTCTCCTCAAGCTAAGTCACTTAAAGCTATTTGTGCCGATCTGGGGTATGCTTGATGTTTGGAGAACTTTTCATCCCTCCAACAGAGAGTTCACTTTTTTCTCTGCACCTCATGGATGTCAGACTATAATAGATTACTTTTTTATGCCCAGGACATCTTTGCAGTCAGAGAGTAACCCTGTTCCGCCTTAGATGGTAGTCATCTTCCCAGTTGATTTTCGATTTTTCACCGTTTACACCTGTTGTTTTGGGTCATCCCTTTATCCGCTAGGATAGGAAGCATAGTCATATCTGATTATGCAGAGGTGATCCTGGACATAAAACTCAAAGGGGCATTCAACCGGTCAAGACATTGGAGGTTAACTCTCAATCAACAGATAACCCCTCGCTCCTTTGCGAAACCTGTAAAGCACATGGCAGGGGTCTGATTATGTCATACACAGCCACGAAGAGGCGGAAAAGCGTGAAGAAAAAAAAGTTAGAGGGTGAAGTAGGTACTAAAGAGAAGGATTACATTAAAACTCCCACTCCTGCCCTACTAAAGGAAATATCAGTCCTTAGATCAAATTCGGACTCTCGCCTAACACAGGACGCTGAAAAGAAAATGAGATTTGTCAGGCAAAATCTATTTGAACATGGTGATAAGCGTACCTAGCTAAAGAGAGCTGACTCTCAGTCAATTGGTACTATTACTGACTCTGATGGCAATCATTTATATGAAAATAAATTGATAAATTACTAATTTAAGAAACGTCATGCAAATCTTTATGCCTCAGAACTGACAAATGGCGCACCCAAATTAATGGAGGACTTATTTTCTAAGATTGAGCTCCCAACTATTTCCGAAGAACAGAGGTCTCTCCTTAATGTCCCTATTACCGAGGAAGAGATAATGTTCGCAATTAAGAATCTGCAAAATGTTAGGGCCCCAGGACCAGACGTGTTTTGTAGTGAGTTCTATAAGGAGTTCCATGGCCTGATCCTTGAGCCATTGTGTGATATGTTTAACCACTCATTTTCAAATGCCCACCTCCCTCAAACGCTGAGAGAAGCCAACATATCACTTATTCTCAAAAACGGAAAATGCCCAGAGTCTTGATCTTCGTACAGACCCATTTCACATCTGAATGTGGATAGAAAATTGCTTTCTAAAATTCTAGCCACGAGAATAGAGGACTCGCTGCCATTTATTGTGAAAGGAGACCAAACTGGCTTCATGTAGCAATGTCAGGACGCTTCTTAATGTAATTCAAGCCTACCAACAAAGTGCTATGGATGGCCTTGTGCTCTCCCTAGATGCTGAGAAAGCATTTGACTGTGTGGAGTGGTCTTACCTATTCTTTGCTTTGACTAAATTTGGTCTAGGGGACGACTTTATATTATGGGTGAAAGTTGAAAAGAAATTGAAAAGATCCTAGGTGTTGATCTAGAATTAGACCCAGTTTCTTTGCTGTTAGGTCTCCCTAGTAGGCATGGTACTTCTGTTGGTGGGAGGAGGCTTTACAACATCCTTACCGTCACAGTGAGGACAAACATTATCTTACAGTGGATTTTTTATAAAGTTCCTTCTATTAAAGATTGTTATAAGACACTATTTGAATGGATGCCACTGTAATATCTGATGTACATTACATTCTAAAACAGATCAGTTCTACAAAGTATGGGAACCTTATCTAAATTACCTAGAATCTGTGGTATCAGCTATTATGCTGCAAGGATCCTCTTAGAATGGTGGTGATCTATGTATTTCAGAATTACACTGTACGTTCCATGTGTGGAAACTAACTTCTTGGTTTAAACTGATTTTTTTGTTTAATTTCTGTTTGTATGTTTGTTTAAAATGTATGCATTGAGATACACAATGTTGGGGATGGGGTGTGAGAAGTGCCGAGTTGGGAGAGGATTTTGATTTGATTTGGATCTCTTTTAGTCCCCATTTGGACTAATCTTCCTTAAACATTAAAATACAATTCATAATACAAACACATTTTCACATATAACACACTATTACAAACATACATAATATACTAACATAATGACCCAATAAATACTCAATCTAAAAAATATTGATTCTTCATCTACTATAGTCCCACAACATTTCTATGTATTATATTTACATCGTTTTAAAATCATGTTTAAATGTATACATTGAAAGGTTTCTAGTTTGCTCAGTTAATTTATTCAATTTCTGTATTGCTCTAAATCTAAAATCTTATTTTGCCTATTTCTCTTTTCTGTCTGGATAATGCATAGATGGTGGGCAATCTATTCCTAGTATTTACAGAATGTCTGTCTCTTACCAACTGAATACCGTTGTGAATAGAACTTGGCCGTTTTAAATGATGTACAGTGGGGCAAAAAAGTATTTAGTCAGCCACCAATTGTGCAAGTTCTCCCACTTAAAAAGATGAGAGAGGCCTGTAATTTTCATCATATGTACACTTTAACTATGACAGACAAAATGAAAAAAAAAATCCTGAAAATCACATTGTAGGATTTTTAATGAATTTATTTGCAAATTATGGTGGAAAATAAGTATTTGATCAATAACATAAGTTTATCTCAATACTTTGTTATATACCCTTTGTTGGCAATGACAGAGGTCACTGCCCGGGTGGTGTGTTTGTGATCATTGTCATGCTAAAAGACCCAGCCACGTTTCATCCTCAATGCCCTTGCTGATGGAAGGAGGTTTTCACTCAAAATCTCACGATACATGGCCCCATTCATTCTTTCCTTTACACGGATCAGTCGTCCTGGTCCCTTTGCAGAAGAACAGCCCCAAAGCATGATGTTTCCACCCCCATGCTTCACAGTAGGTATGCTGCCTTATTATTATACGACCATGCTGGTCATTTATGAACATTTGAACATCTTGGCCATGTTCTGTTATAATCTCCACCCGGCACAGCCAGAAGAGGACTGGCCACCCCACAGCCTGGTTCCTCTCTAGGTTTCTTCCTAGGTTTTGGACTTTCTAGGGACTTTTTCCTAGCCACTGTGCTTCTACACCTGCATTGCTTGCTGTTGAAGGGCTATATAAATAATTAAATGATTTTATTTTATTTTATTTGGTGTTCTTTGGATGCAACTCAGCATTCTTTGTCCACCAAACACGACAAGTTGAGTTTTTACCAAAAAGTTATATTTTGGTTTCATCTGACCATATGACATTCTCCCAATATTCTTCTGGATCATCCAAATGCTCTCTAGCAAACTTCAGAAGGGCCTGGACATGTACTGGCTTAAGCAGGGGGACACGTCTGGCACTGCAGGCTTTGAGTCCCTGGCGGCGTTGTAATGCTCCGGGTGTCGTGGGTGTGGAGTCAGACGCAGGAGACAGAGAGTGCAAGGCTGTGCTCTTTTAATGCACCAACGCATCACAGGGTGCTCACAATAATAATGGCCCCAAACACGGGGAATGTCAAAGGTACAACTGAAATTTCACGACCAGGAACAAACACGTTCCTCTACATTAGAGCCTAAGGTTACAATCATTAATCCCGCACAACAACCAGGCGGGCCGGCTGTCTAATAAAGACAAACTAATCATTCACCAACAGGTGCTACCAATAAACATACAAGGAGGGGGAGGAAAGACAATCAGTGGCAGCTAATAGGCCGGTGACGACGACCGCCGAGTGCCACCCGACCGGGAAGGGAAACCACCCTCGGTCGGACTCGTGACAGGCGTAGTGTGTTACTGATGGTCGGCTTTGTTACTTTGGTCCCAACTCTCTGCAGGTCATTCACTAGGTCCCCCCGTGTGGTTCTGCGATTTTTGCTCACCGTTCTTGTGATAATTTTGACATCAAAGGGGTGAGATCTTGCGTGGAGCCCCGGATCGAGGGAGATTATCAGTGGTCTTGTATGTCTTCCATTTCCTAATAATTGCTTTTTTAACCCTTCTTTTAACTGTTAAGGGTTAATGCCACATGGTGACGGTTAGGCTTGCACAGATCGGGAGGACCTTAGGAACATTTCTGTGGTTGATTTGTCTTTCTAACCCTAACGGTTCCGCCGCTGTCCGCCAAAAGCACCTGCAATTTAGGGCCAGGATTCATTTTGGGCCTACTTTTTTCACTGTCGCTGCACTCAGAGCGAGCTATGGTCAAGCGGGGCATCTTGTTGAACTCGACACGGTCTAGAGACTATGGTGATGGCATTTTTTGTGTTGATTTCAATCTGTCATTTTGGTGATGGTTCCTTTCCTCACTGTTTAAACATATTGCAAATGTACAAAAGTCACCTAGCAAGTCAGCGTCCATCAGTCAATTAGATATCATTCTGACACCAAACTGATACAATCTGAACACCAAACACACTTTTTGTGTGTGTGTGTGTGTGTGTCAAATCAAATCAAATCAAATGTTATTTGTCACATACACATGGTTAGCAGATGTTAATGCGAGTGTAGCGAAATGCTTGTGCTTCTAGTTCCGACAATGCAGTAATAACCCACAAGTAATCTAACTAACAATTCCAAAACTACTGTCTTATACACACAAGTGTAGGGGGATAAAGAATATGTACATAAAGATATATGAATGAGTGATGGTACAGAGCGGCATAGGCAAGATACAGTAGATGGTATCGAGTACAGTATATACATATGAGATGAGTATGTAAACAAAGTGGCATAGTTAAAGTGGCTAGTGATACATGTATTACATAAAGATGCAGTAGATGATATAGAGTACAGTATATACGTATACATATGAGATGAATAATGTAGGGTATGTAAACATTATATTAGGTAGCATTGTTTAAAATGGCTAGTGATATATTTTACATAATTTCCCATCAATTCTCATTATTAATGTGGCTGGAGTTGAGTCAGTATGTTGGCAGCAGCCACTCAATGTTAGTGGTGGCTGTTTAACAGTCTGATGGCCTTGAGATAGAAGCTGTTTTTCAGTCTCTCAGTGCCAGCTTTGATGCACCTGTACTGACCTCGCCTTCTGGATGATAACGGGGTGAACAGGCAGTGGCTCGGGTGGTTGTTGTCCTTGATGATCTTTATGGCCTTACTGTAACATCGGGTGGTGTAGGTGTCCTGGAGGGCAGGTAGTTTGCCCCCGGTGATGCGTTGTGCAGACCTCACTACCCTCTGGAGAGCCTTACGGTTGTGGGCAGAGCAGTTGCCGTACCAGGCGGTGATACAGCCCGCCAGGATGCTCTCGATTGTGCATCTGTAGAAGTTTGTGAGTGCTTTTGGTGACAAACCGAATTTCTTCAGCCTCCTGAGGTTGAATAGGCGCTGCTGCGCCTTCTTCACAATGCTGTCTCTGTGGGTGGACCAATTCAGTTTGTCTGCGATGTTTATGCCGAGGAACTTAAAATTTGCTACCCTCTCCACTACTGTTCCATCGATGTGGATAAGGGGTGTTCCCTCTGCTGTTTACTGAAGTCCACAATCATCTCCTTAGTTTTGTTGATGTTGAGTGTGAGGTTATTTTCCTGACACCACACTCCGAGGGCCCTCACCTCCTCCCTGTAGGCCGTCTCATCGTTGTTGGTAATCAAGCCTACCACTGTTGTGTCGTCCGCAAACTTGATGATTGAGTTGGAGGCGTGCGTGGCCACGCAGTCGTGGGTGAACAGGGAGTACAGGAGAGGGCTCAGAACGCACCCTTGTGGGGCCCCAGTGTTGAGGATCAGCGGGGTGGAGATATTGTTGCCTACCCTCACCACCTGGGGGCGGCCCATCAGTAAGTCCAGTACCCAGTTGCACAGGGCCGGGTCGAGACTCAGGGTCTCGAGCTTGATGACAAGCTTGGAGGGTACTATGGTGTTAAATGCCGAGCTGTAGTTGATGAACAGCATTGTCACATAGGTATTCCTCTTGTCCAGATGGGTTAGGGCAGTGTGCAGTGTGGTTGAGATTGCATCGTCTGTGGACCTATTTGGGCAGTAAGCAAATTGGAGTGGTTCTAGGGTGTCAGGTAGGGTGGAGGTGATATGGTCCTTGACTAGTCTCTCAAAGCACTTCATGATTACGGAAGTGAGTGCTACGGGGCGGTAGTTATTTAGCTCAGTTACCTTAGCTTTCTTGGGAACAGGAACAATGGTGGCCCCTTGAAGCATGTGGGAACAGCAGACTGGGATAGGGATTGATTGAATATGTCCGTAAACACACCAGCCAGCTGGTCTGCGCATGCTCTGACGGCGCGGCTGGGGATGCCATCTGGGCCTGCAGCCTTGCGAGGGTTAACACGTTTCAATGTTTTACTCACCTCGGCTGCAGTGAAAGAGAGGCCGCATGTTTTGGTTGCAGGCCGTGTCAGTGGCACTGTATTGTCCTCAAAGCGGGCAAAAAAGTTACTTAGTCTGCCTGGGAGCAAGACATCCTGGTCTGTGACGGGGCTGGTTTTCTTTTTGTAATCCGTGATTGACTGTCGACCCTGCCACATACCTCTTGTGTCTGAGCCGTTGAATTGTGACTCTAATTTGTCTCTATATTGACGCTTAGCTTGTTTGATTGCCTAGCGGAGGGAATAGTTACACTGTTTGTATTCGGTCATGTTTCCGGTCACCTTGCCCTGATTAAAAGCAGTGGTTCACGCTTTCAGTTTCACGCGAATGCTGCCATCAATCCACGGTTTCTGGTTTGGAAATGTTTTAATCGTTGCTATGGGAACGACATCTTCAATGCACGTTCTAATGAACTCGCACACCGAATCAGCGTATTCGTCAATGTTGTTGTTCGCCGCAATGCGGAACATATCCCAGTCCACGTGATGGAAGCAGTCTTGGAGCGTGGAATCAGATCGGTCGGACCAGCGTTGAACAGATGCTGATACAATTTAGGGAGTCTTGTTTTCAGATTAGCCTTGTTAAAATCCCCAGCTACAATGAATGCAACCTCAGGATATGTGGTTTCCAGTTTGCAAAGAGTCAAATAAAGTTTGTTCAGAGCCATCGATGTGTCTGCTTGGGGGGAATATATACGGCTGTGATTATAACCGAAGAGAATTCCCTTGGTAGATAATGCGGTCGACATTTGATTGTGAGGAATTCTAAATCAGGTTAACAGAAGGACTTGAGTTCCTGTATGTTGTTGTGAACACACCACGTCTCGTTAACCATAAGGCATACACCCCCGCTGTTACTGTTTACAATCTATGTAAAGCGCATTGGTATTGCAGTAAAAAAAAAGGTTTAATTTGTATGCAGATTTGTGTTCCATTGCTCTATCGGTTGGCCAAGCCTATTCCCATTTGAAGTCTGATTTTCTAGCACTGCAGAGGTCACTAATGGATATAAAGTTAGTGCTAAATGCAAACAAAACAAAATGCATGCTTTTTACATCCCATAACGCAGATTTAAATGAATTTGTAATGACTAGTTGGAATGGTACACAAATTGAGCGAGTTCCTTCCTACTTCTGCCGCTTACAAAATAACTGGAAACTCGGAACTGGGAAATCTCAGACTTCAGTGAGTTCAAGACAACTGGGAACTCAGATAATACTAGTTAAGACTGGGAAAATATGGAAAACTATTTTGAAAGGTCATCCAACTCGGGATTTCAGGACTCTTTCTAGAGCCCACAAGAAGGTCCGCTGCGCCACCTTCCTGTTCAACTGAGCACAGCACAACAAGGTGAGTCCAAAAATATATTGTATGCTGCTGCATAAATGATTTAATATGCCAGGGAGATATGTATACTGTGGCCAAGAAAGTAATACTAAGTGTATGTTGTTTAGTAAGCTGTAGCAGCCCATGTGCCTCGCCCTAATAATTTGGTCCCTTTCCTCCCTCATAACTTAGTCTACTGTTCTGACTTGATGGTGCACATGTAGCCTATAGCCTGGTGCACATGTAGCCTATAGCCTCTTACAATAATCATTGAATATTGTAAAAGCTTTCATTGTTTGCTTATATGCCCCCTTTATTTATCCTACGGTTCAGACTTGGTGTACAGGGAGGAGAAGAGCCCATGTTCTGAATTCTGTCACTGTACATTTCAAAAGTGCTGAACAAATAGTTATATTGACTACATCCGTCCTAGCTCACTCAATAATGTCTTAATCGAAATTATGGATTCCCTCTTATCCAGTCGTCATCAACTTATGCCATAGTTTATACATCTCAAATGTCAGTAGAAACCACATTTGTTTAAGCAAGTCAGCCATATCAGCTATGTTTTTCAAAAAGGCAGTAAATGAGGCTGAATAAACTGTTTCGCTGCCAGACAAGGCTCCGCTGATCGCGAGGTGTAGTGGTGGTAAGGATTCACTCCATGTTGCTGTTGGGACAGGTTTATGTAGGCCCTAGCAGTTTGTGGGCACCGTTTGTCACTGTTATAGTGCAATACATGTATTGTTTAGTGTTGTGTTGTGGCTTTGCCGGCATGCATCCCCCCCCAAAAAACATTGTTTGCGCCACCAATATTGACATGCTAAAATCGCCACTGTCTGTATGCATGCAGCAGCATCTACACTTAAACCACTAGATTATGTTTTCCATTGTGCCCTTTGGTTTATACGGTGATGGTAAAATAACTCACCATTGTGCTTTGTATCAAAAAGTGATTTGGGCGGGCCTCTTTGTATGTAAGAAGAGAACAGCATTTTCTTGTGTTTATCTACAATGCACTCATGCAGAAACTTGTGTCGATCATCATTAATTTAATTTAGACTGACAAATTACCAAACCTGGTCTCAGGCTTGGATAACATTGGATGCCCCTTCGGTCTCCACAGAGTTGGATAAACCTGCTTTTAGTTTTTTTGCCCCCTTTATGTGGAACAATTTACAGATTATTAGATGATCTTGTCCCCCTTGGTCAGTTCAGAGTAATGATCTCTGTTGATACATGTGTCTGTTTTTCTTAGTGTTTTGTAATTTTGTGTATTGTATGTGTTTCAAGTATTTATGCAGGGCTCATCTGTAAAAGAGATCCTAGTCTCAGTATGACTTCTCTGTTAAAATAAATGTGAAAACCATATTTGTTTATTTGTTTACTTAAACAACCTAATGCCTTTTCTTGTTGGCACAATAAAAGTGGCCAAAATTCAATGTCTTTGAGTTATCCACATTGAAATGGAGTCTTTTATTTTGAAGGTTTCCTCATTACCATATAAACTTGTCGTCATCATTTGTGCTGCTGGCAGAATACTGGTGTGGCGTCTCCTGTTTCTTCAGTGTGGCTTTTGTTAATGTTTTCCCCCATTTCAACAGACGGCCTGTCGATCAAGACCTATGTGTCCGCTCACGACAAGCAGCAGTGATTCGACTGCAATCTGTGTCGGTGGAAGCTACGCCTTTCATTAGTTTACTCACGAAGATCACATGAACCCTCGGCTAAAAAAATTGATTTTGTAAAGGTAAGCCCAACACATTGAAATATGCATTACGTAACGTGTGTTGAGTGTAACGAGTTTTAAATGGTCAGTTTTCTCTTTAAAAATAAAAGTCCCCCGAAAGTGTTTCAAATGCGCGGTCGATTTCGAACGTAAGTTATCATGGAGTTTGCGAGCGGTATTTAATGCTTTCCATATATATTTATTACACTGTAACCTCTGTTACCAGTAAGCAGACTGGTAATAAATCAGCGCTTTGATGTGTTACATCCAGACGTGGTCCCAGGACACATTTTAAAACTAATTGTTGGCGCCTTCGGCGACCATAATTTGGCCAGAATAACGTTAGATTGTCAATTCAAAATGGCCTCCTTTTCCCTCTAGGTTTTTATATTCGTCTCTAAAAAGTAAGTTAAGAGGATGTCACAAACACCATGTAAAGTAATTTATCGTGGTGGACCAAGTTTTGTGGGTCTTATAATAATGTATGTTATACTGTAAACTTTTTTGACACAGTATTTTCCGCATACTGCAGTTATACTGCACTCTGACTGCAATCTTTTTTCGTAAGGGATCATTTGACCTCTACACCAGTGGATGTAAATGATAAAACCTAGTAGCTCATCTTCAGTGTTTTCAAATGCCACCCTCCAGGCCTCTTACATTGTGGAAGTGTTGAAATGGGTCCACATACTGCTACTTCTAACAAAGCATGGTGCCTCCCTACTGTGGACGCTCCACCCATGTTCATGTCACTCCTCCGTTCGCCCCACGTCCTGATGTGGTCACAGTGCTGCCATTACTGGCCAGATGACGAGCTCTGGCTACATTCTCACAGCAGTAAAATCATGATTCATACATGAGAGGGGAGGAACACTCCAATTAAATTCTCTGCAATTACTGTGTCCATAATACCGCAGTTGACTGCAGCAACTAAATTGCAACATGTTTTTGAGGGATAATATGTGGCCAAAAGGGCAGATGTTCCTTTTATTTGGCAGTTATTTTTTTTCTTTTAAAATTGACATTTTTATAAGAAAAAAAAGCCCATCAGTCTAAGGCCCTCTTGGAGTTTAATGTCACTGTCAAAGCAAACACCGGGAACTCAACTGTCCAAGGTTTGTTACTGCAGTGCTGTGTACAAAGATGAAGTATTAAAATAAATCCAATCCACTGTAGGCAATTTGAACATCAGTTGACCTGTAAAGATTTTTGTTGCAATTTGCCATACAAGAGGCATCTGGGAGTTTATTCACCTTGGAAAATGCTCATAAATTGCTTCATGATTTGAGGTGTGGGAAATAATAACTTTTTTTTGAAACAAATGTCATTTCACTTTCAGTAAGTCACTTCCACATTGCCCTAAAAACAATGTAACTTTCTCAAATGACTGCAAATGGGCAAGGAAGTGAAATAGCTGCTGCTGTGTGTCCCCTGACATTTGGTGTAGTTTTGTCACGCTGTAGAGAATGTGTCGGCTTGCATTCTGGTCAATGTCTCTACAGTGCTGGGATGACGCTCTTGTGACAGGTAGGCTAATCTCCCATGCCTTCATCTCAACCTTGACTGACCCCCCCCCCCCCCCTTCAATGTTATGTGTTATCCTTACAGCTAACAGTTGTTAAATCAAATGTATTTATATAGCCCTTCGTACATCAGCTGATATCTCAAAGTGCTGTACAGAAACCCAGCCTAAAACTCCAAACAGCAAGCAATGCAGGTGTAGAAGCACGGTGGCTAGGGAAAACTCCCTAGAAAGGCCAAAACCTAGGAAGAAACCTAGAGAGGAACCAGGCTATGTGGGGTGGCCAGTCCTCTTCTGCCTGTGGAGATTATTACAGAACATGACCAAGATGTTCAAATGTTCATAAATGACCAGCATGGTCGAATAATAATAATAAGGCAGAACAGTTGAAACTGGAGCAGCAGCAAGGTCAGGTGGACTGGAGACAGCAAGGAGTCATCATGTCAGGTAGTCCTGGGGCATGGTCCTAGGGCTCAGGTCCTCCGAAAGAGGGATTTAGAGAGAGCATATGTGGAGTGGCCAGTCCTCTTCTGGCTGTGCCGGGTGGAGATTATAACAGAACATGGCCAAGCTGTTCAAATGTTCATAAATGACCAGTATGGTCGAATAATAATAATAAGGCAGAACAGTTGAAACTGGAGCAGCAGCACGGCCAGGTGGACTGGGGACAGCAAGGAGTCATCATGTCACGTAGTCCTGGGGCATGGTCCTAGGGCTCAGGTCCTCCAAGAGAGAGAAAGAAAGAGAGAAGGAGAGAATTAGAGAACGCACACTTCGATTCACACAGGACACCGAATAGGACAGGAGAAGTACTCTCAGATATAACAAACTGACCCTAGCCCCCCGACACAAACTACTGCAGCATAAATACTGGAGGCTGAGACAGGAGGGGTCAGGAGATTTCCTCCTGTGATCTTTGTGACTATCAAACAAATCCTGTAATTTGCATAACGATTCCACCCTTCAACATTATATATTTTTTGCATTATGTATGTGGTTCTTAGTTTTCGCCTGCAACTACCGTAATTGCTGGACTATTAAGCGCACCTGACTATAAACCGCACCCACTGAATTATTAAAAAATATGTATTTTGTACATCGATAAGCTGCACATGTCTATAAGCCGCAGGTGCCTACCGGTACATTGAAAAAAGTGAACTTGGTCACTATCTTCCTCCTGTGCACTGAAACCACTGAAGTCATCTCCTTCTATGTCGGAGTTGAATAGCCTCAGAATTGCTTCATCCGATGTTGGATCGTTTTCATTGTCGCTCTCGTCACTTTCATTCGGAGGCAAATACCCCGCTGAGCTCATGCTGCCCCTTCAACACGCAGCAGTCCAGCCTTTGAAACCCGTTGATGATAGTGGATTTTTTGGCAATGCTCCACGCTGTCAGGACCCACTGGCAGACTCGACCATAAGTTGCTCTTCGCATGCAGCCCGTTTTAGTGAAGGATTTCTCCCCACTTGTCATCCAAGCCTCCCACTGAACAAGGAGCGCCACCTTAAATGCACGATTTACACTGATGTCGAGTGGCTGCAAATACTTTGGGCCATCTGCTTTTCTTCCCTCTGAAAGCGTTTGTTGTCTTTTTGTTTGCACTGAGTCAGTTCCTCACGCTGCTGTTTCCAACGTCTTATCATCGACTCATTAAGGCCAAGCTCCGGTGCAGCAGTTCTATTTCCTTTTCCAACAGCCAGATCGATCGCCTTCAACTTTAAAGCTGCATCGTATGCATTTCTCCGTGTCTTTGCCATGAGGGTGACAAAATTACTACCGTAATCAGAATGATGGGAAGTTTGAGCGCGATCAATTTACGTCACATTATGTGACGGTGCTCAGTTTTTTGGTGGCATGACTCTTGTGAAAGTGGGAAAAATCCATAAATTAGCCGCGTCATTGTATAAACCGTGAGGTTCAAAGCGTGGGAATAAAGTAGCGGCTTATTGTCCGGAAATTACGGTAACAGTTTGATGGTTTGGTGTTCAAAACGATGCATACTACCTTCCCGCTTCCTGTAGCTCAAACAACCACACTAGGTTCTAACCCGATGTGACAAACAACTTGGCATTGGGGAGGTAAAGAGGGCATTGTTATTAGCCTTTCATAGTTCCTCAGCACCTGGTCCCAGTAGCTGAGTTCTAGTGCATCTTCCCCTCTCCCCTCTACATACACACGGGTCACCCAGTGACATTGGATGTAATGTGTATTGACATGCTGGAACTCTCATGTGTTGTCCCTGCTCTAGTTGCATGTTTGTCACTTTTAGGCTCCCGCAGCTCTGGTTGGCTGGCCGCCGTGGCTGGAGGCAAGTGTCCAACACTCGTCTCAGTTCTGGATGTATGTACAAAGTGCTGTTTAGCCATTTTCAGTGCGTGTCTGCCATTTTATTGGTACTCTGTGTGATATTTTGGGTTAATATTACTAATGCTTGCATCAGAAGTGGGTTATTTCTTTCTATTGCCACTATGCTTGAATTGACAAAGGTCCAATTTCCACATATTCATGTTTCACCTTTCTTGCAAATGGCTAAAACAAGTCTGTGTATGTGTTTTATTTTAGGGCCACAGTATGTACTTTTGAAAATGATTTACCAATACTGACATTGGTTGGAATATGCTCTTGACAGTTAACAAACTGTTTTCTTTAGTTGATGTAACTCTTTGCCTGTAAACATGTATTTTTTTGACTCCCTCTGTCTTAAAAGGCATTTACTAAAATGTCATATTAGAAGATGTGCTCAGTGGCCGTTGGCCCAGATAATCGGCAGAGATGGTATCAGTTCAGACGAATGCCTTTCTGCCATTGTTCCGCTTTCTTTCCCTCTACCGTAACACAAGCCTTGTTATCGGTTTCAAGACTGGAGAGCTAGTGTGCTCCAATCACAAGAATTCTGGTAGCAAATTATATATTTCTTTATCAGTGGTGATCTAAGTTGGATTTTCCACTTAGCTGGCACCTTCCAGGTCTGTCTGAAAAGACCTGAAAGAGAGTTTAGGAACAGAAACGGTTGTTCAATAACCATCATAACTCTCAGTTCCATTAGATTACACATAGGAGTCATTGGACGAAGGTGTCGTCTTTACAGAGGAGTTTTGTTAAGAGCCCCGATGCTCAATCTGAACATTAAGACGTGTCACTTGCGGTATGATTTTGAAGGATAAGGACCTTTTCATATCAGTGAGAAATATGTATTTTTAAACTAGAATGCCGCTTAGTTTCGAGAGCTAGTTCAGTAATGTAGCTAGTTCAGAACCCGCCTCGTGTATGTGCCTGTCCGTACCCGTAGGAAAGGTCAAGTAAATGAACACAAGTACATTATTGATAATATCTTTGATTTTCAGGTGCACTCGGGATGTACATTTTCATTTCTAGCCTTAGCAAATTGTCATTACAGCCTTTTGAAATCTTGATATTCTAGTATGTTTTATTAAGAAATCTTATTACAATAAGTAAATAGGGCTTTTGACATCTTTCCAGAACAATATAAAACACTGAAATACTAAGCTTAACATGCTAAACAAGTGAATGGACAAGGCTAATTATTAAAAAGCTTTGTTCTAACCAAAGTCCTATTTGGCTCCACCCACAGGGCCAACATGTACTCCAAGGGCACCAAACGCAAGTTCTTTGACAGTGTGGAGGCGGCGACGGACAACAAGGCGGTGTTGTACAGCCGGCAGCGCCAGTCCCTGCTGGACATGTCTCTGATCAAGCTGCAGCTTTGCCACATGCTGGTGGAGCCCAACATGTGCCGCTCGGTCCTCATTGCCAACACGGTGCGCCATATCCAGGAGGAGATGACCCATGACGGTAGCTGGCAGTTGGTCACTGAGGTTTTCGGCGGCTCTGGCCCATCTGACCACCTGGTGGCCACCGAGGTTTTGTGTCGGTCATCGGCGCTGGAGCAGCAGGGCGGTGGGCCCAAGCTCTACTCGGTGATGGGCTACGATGGTTGCCGCGAGGAAGAAGTGGTAACGGACGAGGCTCTGTGTTCTGTGACATTTAGCGACGGGGCCCCGGCCCTCTTGGGGACCATCGACCACTGCTGGGACAGGGCAGAACTGAGAATGGCGGCGGTAGAGGACCGGGTCATCAAAGACTCCGGTTCAGAGGTCGAGTCTGGGCAGGGGGCTAAAACAGTGATGGGGCAGGTGTTTGGGACGTTCGAGATCAAAAATGGCACCCCTGGGTCAGACCCGGCACTAGAGGAGCTGTTCTCAGCCGTTGATGCCTCGTATTATGACTTGGACACCATGCTCACAAGCATTCAGAGCACCCCCAAGATGGGGCCTTACAACCTTCTGGACAGCATGGCCTCCTCCCATGGCCCCACGTCCAACTCCAGCTGTAGAACCGATCTCAGTGAACTTGACCACATTATGGAGATCATTGTCGGCTCTTAGCTTATAGACTTAAAACTTGACTGTTTGGTTGAACTTGTGCCTCTGACTTTTTGTCTTGTATGTGTGAATATACAGTATCTACATACCTTCCTCTGTATGGAAACTGAGTGATATCCGTCTCCATGCAATGCCATATTTTTTTTATCTGAGAGGTTAACAGTTTCTCAAGTTCACCATACTTATTTATTATGTTTACTTTGTATTTCAATATGTACTCTTTTTGGTTTAAATTATTGTACCTATTACACTACATGAATTCAGAGCAGCACAACATTGACATTAATAATCTTTTTTTAAAGAAAATATGTGTAGTTAAAGTATATGTTTTACTATAGAGACAGTCTGGGAATTGTTCTCGGCTGTCTTTTTATTTTTTACATTTGTAAGCAAGAACGATTGCACAAAAGCTCAATGTGTGATGAGGGACTAATTTACCTAGTCTTTCACAGGTTTATCTTTGGTTGTGTCTTTGAGCTACAAGAGCAAATAGGCATTGTTGAAACTGTGAATTATGTTCAGTATGCTCACAATGTGATCTTGGTCTATGGTTTGGTGCTATATGCACTATGTACAGTATTCCTAATGAACACATGGCCTTATTGAGCCAGACAGTTCCATCTTACACTTCGGGTAGCTGTCACCTAGCATGTGGTGCCATTTGTTTGCTATTAAAGTTACATAAGTTCTTATATTGTCTCCTTATAAGTTAATAATTATAATGGGTATATGTCTAATTTTCTGTGATTACTTATTTATTTATTCATTTCAATCATATGGTGATGTTCAACCTTGGCAATACTAACGGTTGCAGAAGCTTTTCCCCTTTCAAACATCAATTTGTATTTGGTTTCTTGACTTTCTTTGCGTGATGTAATGACCTTATTCAAACCAATCTGAGAACGTGCAAAGAATTGTGCTTTTCAGCTGACCTATTCCAACAGAGTGGTTTATTTTGTACCACGTTCAAAGCCTGCACTCGGCCACAAGATAATATTGTGAGTAAACAACTGATTTCTGATTAAACAGCCATGAGGTGGGAGATGCCACGTTTCTTTTTTTTATGATGAAGTTGACATACATGACAATGAGCTTGAGAAGATGATGCTTTTCATGAGTAAACCAGCAGTTTATACCATTTTTAATAAAGGTTTCAAAATCATATGAATGAATTGTGTGCTTATCCAGTATTTTGAGTTCTTCTGCCAATCTTTGAACGAAAGAGCCCCTTATTCAAAACAATCACGTCTCTGATTCAAATTTGTAGGATTTCCTGCTTAAAAAAAATCATTCCTGCTGCTGGCGATTTCAACTACTGACGTACCGCTAGGAATTCAGACACTGCAGTGAATTCAAGGACAGCCCTAACCAGGACTTGAATCCCAGTCCCAGACTTGAATGTCAACCCAATACCTTAGCTGTTATGACAAGTTCCGGACCTCTTAATGAGGTTGTTCTTAGGTTAAGGTCACTACACCCTTCCTTTGCACTTCTCTATCTCAAGCCCCTCACCGTTATACCAATAGATCTGAGCCTCTTGACAAGGTTACCAGGTATTGGGTAATGTCGCTACAAACAAATGTCATCACAACTCAAGAACTAAGGACCTGATTTCAATGTTTTTTAATTTTTTTATTTAACTAGTCAAGTCGGTTAAGAACAAATTCTTATTTACAATGGCGGCCTAACCCGGACGATGCTGGGCCAATTGTTCGCTGCCCTCTGGGACTCACAATCACGGCCAGTTGTGATACAGCCTGGAATCGTATCCAGAATCTGTAGTAACGCCTCTAGGCTTTGTTGACAAACTCCCAGAAAAGTTGTTACTCATCTGGTATGCCATATTAAAGGCTCAGTGCAGTCAAACATGATTTGCCTGTGTTTCATATATACACTACATGACCAGGGCGTTTATAAAGCTGGAAGCACTTAGTGATTCAATTAATTCTAGCTCTTGTGCAATGTCTTCTATGTGTTCAGCTCTTGTGAACATGCACGAGAATATCACCACCCACCTTTTGCTATTGGCGTGTCCTCCTGGTGCGGCGTGATACCAACTCCCATGTGCATAAGAGCCAAAATCATCCACATCTACGTAAGTGAAAGGTGATGCTACCTGTTGCCACTCAGCTGGCAGTTCTGCCATCTGCTGGAGTTCCCTCTTCCCATGGAGCTTATTGCACGTGACACACTTGAAGACTGCACCACACCCCTTACATGCTGACCAGACCGCAAGTGTTGCAAAATAAATGTACACATACATGTTATTCAATCATTGCTCCCACATTGCTTGCAGGTGTCAACTAGCGTCTGCGTAGCCACACGCTAAAATAGAACTTGGTTCTATTTGTGATGCTCGACACTGCAGGTCCTGCCTCTCCTATCTCCTCACTGGTTTTTAGGAGCATATACCCATGTGGGTGATTGAAAGGTCCACACTCCAGTCCAGTTGGTGATGGTAATGCACCTTAAAGTTGGTTGCCAACCACCATATAAAGTCCAAAGAAGAAGCCTGAAGGAAGATTACAAGAAATGAACTCGGTTTACCCTTTTATCTGTGGATTAATTGTCGGAGTAGAGGACCTTGTGCATTTCAGGTAAAATGACAACCCAATGTTTATATCCCAGGACAAATTAGCTAGCAACAGCAAGCTAGCTAGCTAAATTGCCATAAATGTTTAATGATTTTGGACCTGTCCCCAAATGAATATACAGTGGGACAAAAAAGTATTTAGTCAGCCACAAATTGTGCAAGTTCTCCCACTTAAAAAGATGAGAGAGGCCTGTAATTTTAAATAAGTCAGAGAAACATGCTTGCAAAACGCATGGAAACTTTGGCTTGAAGATAAAAAGCTGCACCAGCTTGGGGTTCATAGAAACATCATCCCCAGGTCAGTGTCTATAGTGACATGTCCTGTTCTGTTTTTGTATGTTTTTAGCCTATGTATGTTATGTACTTTTGAAGCACTGCAAAATTAATTTGATTGGACTTGAATCCATGATTGTGCCAATATCTCATTTATTTTTTTCACGTCATGTTTTTAATCATACCTCAGTCTCCGTATACTTATTATCATTATCGAAATCATCCTCCGAAACATAGGTATCATTACCGCAACAGGTGTTCATTTAATGTGCATTTAACAAATGGAAAAATAGTTGGCTCTTAAATGCATGTGCAGAATCTATACATTACGTTGTTTCAGGCTTGCCACATCATTTAGAAAATATGTCAGGTTTTAATGATCCAAAATATTAGGTTGTAGATTGAGGAAGGTGTTGCGGTAATGAGAGAGCAGCCAAAATAAAATGTTATATTTATTTATTTCAGAGTTTCAAGTAACTGTGCATGACTAACATTTTCAATTATTTTATTTTTATTTTTTACTATTAGCTTTCCTAATGGTCTTGACGTTTTTGTACTGTTGCGGTAATGAGATTTTTGAGGACTTGTGTTTACTGACAATTTAATGCGCATGAACACTTGAGACCTTGTTATTTATGTCTAAAAAGGACATTTTGTTAATGCAAGTCTTTAAAGATTTCATGTTTGAAATCTTTGAAACCAAGATTTTGTGAGAGTCACCCTAATACAGAACATCAATAGACAAGAACAGCTCAAGTACAGAACTACATACATTTTTTTTAAAGGCACACGTAGCCTACATATCAATGCATACACACAAAATATCTAGGTCAAATGGGGAAGAGGTGCTGCTCATTTGTCATGTCAAACATGTATTCTAGGTGCTGCCCACTATATTCCAATGATAGAATTCGAAGAATCATTATGTCCATGATTCCAACAGTTCAATTAACTAGGCCTAGATTTGTTTGAATATATAAAAATATATAATAATATATCATGCTGCGTGGCAGTGTGAAAATTATTTTCAAGTGCAGGAAATGCATTTCTTTAACGGAGGGGGTAGTTGGATTGAACACTTCAAATGGAGAAAGCCCCATTTGAAATCACTTATAATTTGTTTCCACCCTAGGGTCATGAACTACTCAGGATATTTATTTGAAACATAAAATAACTGTCATACCGTCAAATGTGAATAATATTGGGTTATATTTTTTCTCTATCGACCAGCCCTAGCCTTGTGTCCGGTTGACACGACTTCCGCCCGAAGTTGGCTCCCCTGCCTGTTCGGGCGGTGCTCGGCGGTCGTTGTCACCATCCTACTAGCCGCTACCGATCCCTTTTTCGTTTGTCTGTTGGTTTTGTCTTATTAGTTTCACCTGTGTGTATTTTAGTTTAATGAGCTTCCCTATATGTAGTAGTTTGTCCCGCCCTTGTTTTGTGTGGGATTGTTTTTTGTTTGGTCCTGTGTTTGGGCTGGTCTGTTATATGCGCCCTGTATGTTGGCGTGACCGTTTTTTGGCCGGAGAATAAATCACGATACACTGAACCCTGCTCTCTGCGCCTGATTTCAACCCACCACTCCTAGTATCCCGTGACAGAATCCCGCATCGGATCACATGGAATCAGCAGGAGCAGCCGCATCTCCTCTCCCATCGATGGAGGAGAGAGTCCTCCATCATACCAGCGTTCTTCATAGGATTGGTTCGGCAATGGACCAAATGATGGAGTGGGTGGATCGATGGGAGAGGAGTGGCCTCCCCACCTCATCTCCAGCACCTCCTGTTCCTGCTACCACATCTGGCTCCGGGGCTCTTCGGCTGATGCTCCCACGGGAGTATGATGGAACGGCGGCTGGGTGCCAGGGTTTCCTTCTACAACTGGAACTGTACCCGGCTACCGTGCGTCCTACTCCCTCCTGAGAGGAGAGCGTGAGCGCCCTCGTCTCCTGTTTGACTGGGCGAGCCCTTGAGTGGGCCAACGCAGTGTGGAATGGTCCAGACTCGGCGAGGATAATTACCCTGAGTTCACCCGCCGATTCCGAGCTGTGTTTGACCATCCACCAGAGGGTCGGGCGGCGGGTGAATGGCTGTTCCACCTGCGTCAGGAGACGAGGAGCGTGCAGGACTTTGCCCTGGAGTTCAGGACCTTGGCCGCAGGAGCAGGGTGGAACGACAGGGCCCTGATAGATCATTACCGATGCAGTCTCAGGGAGGACGTCCGCAGGGAGCTAGCATGTCAGGACACCACCCTCACACTGGATGAACTTATTGACTTGGCTATCCGTCTCGACAACCTGCTGGCTGCCCGCGGGAGTTCGGATCAGGTCCTGTCGTTTCCACTTCCCAGCCCTCCTGCCCCTATCCCTATGGAGTTAGAAGGGGTGGCTTCGAGGGGACCGGAGGAAGAGTGTCCTCCTGCACCAGTTGTGGTCGGCGAGGGCACACGGCCGACCGGTGCTGGAGGAACTCTTCTGGGAGTCGGGAGGGCAGGCGGAGAACTACTCGATCACCCCAGGTGAGTAAGCACCAGACTCACCCAGAGCTTCCTGTCGGTCATATGTATGTGTTAACTTCTTTTTCTGGGTTTCTTCCCTCTCTACAGCATAAGGCGCTAGTCGATTCAGGCGCAGCTGGGAATTTCATGGATCGTGGGCTCGCGTTAAGGCCAGGGATTCCCCTGGAGTTGTTAGACCTACCTTTCCCGTGCACTCCTTAGATAGCCGACCATTAGGGTCATGAGTAGTTAGGGAGGCTACGGTGCCGCTGGACATGGTAACGCAGGGGGATCATAAGGAGCAGATTAGTCTGTTCCTTATAGATTCACCTGCGTTTCCAGTGTTGTTGGGAATTCCCTGGCTAGCTCAACACAACCAACCTGGTGATTTCCTGGTGAGAGGGGGCTCTTAAAGGGTGGTCAGAGGAGTGTTCAGGCAGGTGTATAGGAGTTGCCGTTGGTGCGACTACGGTGGAGAGTCCAGACCAGGCTTCCACCGTGCGCATTCCCTCTGAATATGCCGATTTGGCTATCGCCTTCAGGAAAAGGAGGGCGACCCAATTACCACCCCATCGTCGAGAGGACTGCGCGATAAACCTTCTGGAGAACGCTGCACTTCCTAGGAGTGCAGCGTGTATCCCTTGTCCCAGGAGGAGACAGTAGCGATAGAAACATATGTTTGTTATGCAAGTGAGTGAGGACCCAAAAGCGACTTAACAGAAACTGAGTTTATTTAAGTCCAAACAAAAATAACATAATCCTCAATCCTTAACAGGAAATGTCAAAACGGGGATAACAGAAATCCTCTAGTAGTAGAGGGGAATTGCAGGATAAGCGGCAACCGACTGCAGGTCCCTTCGGGTAGGCGCGGGCCGTAGCTGACAGAGACACCTGCTCACACGCAGCATCTGATGATAGGCAAAACACGACAGGACGGAACAAGAACACAGTAAACAGCAAACAAGGATCCGACAAGGACAGAAGCAGAAACAGAGAGAGAAATAGAGACTTAATCAGAGGGCAAAATAGGGGACAGGTGTGAAAGAGTAAACGAGGTCGTTAGGAGAATGAGGAACAGCTGGGAGCAGGAACGGAACGATAGAGAGAGAGAGGGATAGAGAGAGGGAAAGAAACCTAATAAGACCAGCAGGGGGAAACGAATAGAAGAGAAAGCACAGGGACAAGACATGACAATATATGACAAAACATGACAATGTTGCTGAAGCGCTGGGACAGGGGTACATTCGGCCCTCCGCATCACCCGTCTCCTCGAGTTTCTTTTTTGTGAAGAAGAAGGATGGAGGTCTGCGTCCGTGCATTGATTATAGAGGTCTAAATACCATCACAGTGGGGTTTAGTTACCCATTACCTCTCATCGCTACAGCGGTGGAATCATTTCACGGGGCGCGCTTCTTCACAAAACTGGACCTGAGGAGTGCGTATAATCTGGCACGTATCCGGGGAGGAGATGAGTGGAAAACCGCATTTAGTACTACATCTGGTCATTATGAGTACCGCGTCATGCCATATGGGTTGAATAAAGCTCCAGCCATCTTCCAATCCTTCGTAGATGAGATTCTCCGAGACCTGCTCGGGCAGGGAGTGGTAGTGTACATCGATGACATCTCGATCTATTCTGCCACACGCGCGGCGCATGTGTCTCTGGTGCGTAAGGTACTTGGGCGACTGCTGGAGCATGACCTGTATTGCAAGGCGGAGAAATGTGTTTTTCAAACAGGCCATTTCCTTCCTGGGTTATCGTATTTCCACCTCCGGGTGGTGATGGAGGATGACCGCATTACAGCCGTGCGTAATTGGCTGACTCCGACCACGGTGAAAGAAGTGCAGCGGTTTTTAGGGTTTGCCAATTACTACCGGAGGTTTATCCGGGTTTTTGGTCAGGTGGCTGCTCCCATCACCTCACTGCTGTAGGGAGGACCGGGCGCTTGCGTTGGTCAGCAGAGGCGGGCAGAGCTTTCAGTCGTTTGAAGGAGCTGTTCACCAATGCGCCCGCGTTGGCGCATCCGGACCCCTCTTTAGCGTTCATAGTGGAGGTGGGCGCGTCCGAGGCGGGGGTCGGGGCCGTGCTGTCCCAGCGCTCGGATGTGCCACCCAAGCTCCGCCCTTGTGCCTTCTTTTCGAGGAAGCTCGGTCCAGCGGAGCGAAACTATGACATGGGGGATCGGGAGTTGTTAGCTGTAGTCAAGGCTCTGAAGGTGTGGAGACATTGGCTTGAGGGGGCGAAACACCCTTTTCTCATCTGGACTGACCATCGTAATCTCGAGTATATCTGGGCAGCGAGGAGACTAAATCCACGTCAGGCTAGATGGGCCATGTTTTTCACCAGGTTTCGCTTTACCATCTCATACCGGCCAGGCTCCCAAAACACCAAAGCCGACGCGCTGTCCCGCCTCTATGATACCGAGGAGCGGTCCGTTGAGCCAACTCCCATCATTCCACCTTCATGTCTCGTGGCACCGGTGGTATGGGAGGTGGACGCGGAGATAGAGAGGGCCTCACGGTTAGAGCCGGCCCCTAACTGTCCAGCGGGGACTCAGTACGTGCCGAGGGGGTCCGGGATAAGCTGATCCGGTGGGCTCATACTCTCCCCTCCTCGGGTCATCCTGGCTTCGAGAGGACAGTGCGGAGTCTTAGAGGGAGATATTGGTGGCCCACGCTGGCTAAGGACGTGAGATTTTATGTGTCCTCCTGCTCAGTGTGCGCTCAGAGCAAGGCTCCTCGGCACCTGCCTAGAGGGAAGTTACAACCCCTCCCGTTCCACAACGGCCGTGGACACACTTATCGGTGGACTTTCTTACCGACCTTCCCCGTCCCAGGGAAGTACTACGATCCTGGTCGTTGTGGATCGGTTTTCTAAGTCCTGTCGTCTCATCCCGTTGCCCGGTCTCCCTACGGGCCTGCAGACTGCGAAGGCCTTGTTTACCTATGTCTTCCGGCACTATGGGGTGCCTGAGGACATCGTTTCTGATCGGGTCCCCAATTGACATCCAGAGTGTGGAGGGCGTTTATGGAGAAACTGGGGGTCTCGGTCAGCTTAACCTCAGGTTTTCACCCGAGAATAATGGGCAGGTGGAGCGCGTAAACCAGGATGCGGGCAGGTTTCTGTGGTCCTACTGCCGGGACCGGCCTGGTGAGTGGGCACGGTATGTTCCTTGGGCTGAACTCGCTCAGAACTCCCTACGCCACTCCTCAACTAACTTGTCCCCTTTTGAGTGTGTGTTAGGTTACCAGCCGGTCCCGGCCCCATGGCATCAGAGCCAGACCGAGGTTCCTGCGGTTGAGGAATGGGTACAGCGCTCCAAGGACACATGGAAAGCCGTCCAGAACTCGCTAAAGTTAGCGGGAGAACGGCAGAAGAGGAACTGATATAAACTGAGGAAAGGACATTGGACATGACAATGACATTAACCCTCTAGAAAAGCGGTCCCCAACCTTTTTTGCACCATGGACCAGTCTCATATAGACAATACTTTCCGGACCGGCTGTGGGGGGTCACGACACAACCGGAATATCGATTAGGCCTATAATTTTAGTATAGCTGCTTTTTCATAACAATGTGACAATATTCTAAAAACAAAGTGCATATTTGTCTTTAATGACCATCTAATAAAAACATTGCAACTCACCATGTCGCTGAATCAGTGGGAGCCCTGAGCTTGTTTCCAGGCAACAAGACGGTCCCATCTGGGGTGATGGGAGACAGTGACACCGAAGGGTGTTCCTAATGTCCAGTCTACTCCGTTCCTAATGTCCAGTCTACTCGTTTTTGTTGCCGTCATTGTGGAAAACCCGCTCGCAGAGATAGGATGTTGGAAATGGAAGCAACGTTTTCAGTGTTTTTGTGACTCTCAAATCAAATCAAATCAAATTTTATTTGTCACATACACATGGTTAGCAGATGTTAATGCGAGTGTAGCGAAATGCTTGTGCTTCTAGTTCCGACAATGCAGTGATAACCAACAAGTAATCTAACTAACAATTCCAAAACTACTGTCTTATACACAGTGTAAGGGGATAAGGAACATGTACATAAGGATATATGAATGAGTGATGGTACAGAGCAGCATACAGTAGATGGTATCGAGTACAGTATATACATATGAGATGAGTGTGTAGACAAAGTAAACAAAGTGGCATAGTTAAAGTGGCTAGTGATACATGTGTTACATAAGGATGCAGTCGATGATGTAGAGTACAGTATATACATATGCATATGAGATGAATAATGTAGAGTAAGTAACATTATATAAGGTAGCATTGTTTAAAGTGGCTAGTGATATATTTACATCATTTCCCATCAATTCCCATTATTAAAATGGCTGGAGTTGGGTCAGTGTCAATGACAGTGTGTTGGCAGCAGCCACTCAATGTTAGTGGTGGCTGTTTAACAGTCTGATGGCCTTGAGATAGAAGCTGTTTTTCAGTCTCTCGGTCCCAGCTTTGATGCACCTGTACTGACCTCGCCTTCTGGATGATAGCGGGGTGAACAGGCAGTGGTTCGGGTGGTTGATGTCCTTGATGATCTTTATGGCCTTCCTGTAACAACGCTCAGGACATTCAGCCTTGATTTTAATCCAGAAGGTCGGCAGAGATGAAGTTCTCAAACATATTTTTAAGGCCACTGTCATTTGCAACCTCAAGGAGTAGATCATCTTCCTGCACGGACATGGACGATTCACCTGGGACATTCACAAATGGGTTGTGGATCCATTCCTTCGCACTTCGTGGGTCTTTGGCGGTTGGGAAGTAACGCTCGAACTCCATTGACAGCGAAGCTTGGTGATCGCACACCAGCTGGGAGAAAGACGTGTCAGTCTCTCCCAAAATCCCACTAATGTTTGGAACATGTCAAACATGCCCCTGTCCACTCGCCATCCCCACAGTTCGTTTGGCATTGAATGCAGACACTTTATCTGCCAACTTAAAGACAGATTGAGTTCATTGAGCAGGTTGAAAATGTTGCACAGGTAAGCAACTTTTGCAACCCATTCCTCGTCATTGAAATGTGCTGCCAGTGGTGACTTTTTTTTCTGAAAAATCTCTGCAGCGGCTCTCGTAACGCAAACACTCTGGCAAGCGACCTTCCCTGGATAGCCTATCTCCACATACTATGCACGGGGCTTGGAGCATGCAAGTCATCTGTTGCAATAAAGCCATATTTTAGGTAGGACTCATCATATTTTATATTGAATGAGGCTTTATTTTTTGTTTTGCAGTCTCGGGCTCTGCTGTCTCTGCATTATCGGCATCGTCGTTGGGCCTTTTATCTCCCTTATCCCTTCTGAAGAAGCTCTCCAGCGATCTTACCAATTTTAAAATAATAATGTTTATCCATTCCGTGCTGCCTGGTAGCGAACGTGCCCACGGCCCGGTGGTTGGGGACCGCTGCTCTAGAGTTTAAGCCTGGGGGGTTCTACTAAACTAATATTGCTAATTAGATTTTTCACAGGACATTCATTCGATGATTATTGCAAGCTTATAGTTAACTAGTGAGAGACCCAGCTAAACTACATTAAATTTCTCAAAAATGCTTTACAGCTAAAGCTCGACAAATGATTATGTTAGGTCACCACCAACTCTTTCCAGCCAAAGAGAGGAGTCACAAAAAGCACAAATGAAGAAAATGAATCACTAACCTTTTGATCTTCATCAGATGACACTCATAGCACTTCATGTTACACTATACACAAAATGTATGTTTTGTTCGGTGAAGTTCATATTTCTATCCAAAAATCTTATTTTACATTGGCGCGTTACGTTCAGTAGTTCTAAAACATGCAGTGATATTGCAGAGTGCCACATTAATTCACAGAAATACTCATTATAAATGTTGATAAATTCAAGTGTTATGCATGGAACTTTAGATACACTTTTCCTTAATGCAACCGCTGTGTCAGATTTTAAAAAAACTTTACGGAAAAAGCATAATCTGAGAACGGCTCTCAGAGCCCAAACCAGACATGTTGGGTAGTCAACATTAGTCAGAAATAGCATTATAAATATTCACTTACGTTTGATCTTCATCAGAATGCACTCCCAGGAATCGCAGTTCCACAATAAATGCTTGTTTTGTTCAATAATGTCCATTTATGTCCAATAGCTTCTTTTGTTAGGTCGTTTGGTAAACAAATCCAAAACCGTGTTCAGGTCCAGTCAGACAAAGTTCAAAAAGTTATATTACAGGTCAAAGAAACTTGTCAAACTAAGTATATAATCAATCTTTAGGATGTTTTTATCATAAATGTTCAATAATAATAATAATAATATAATGTTCCAACCGGACAATTCCATTTTGTAGAAAAGCAATGGAACGAGAGATACCTCTCATGTGAAAGCACGTGACTGAGAACGAGGCTGCAGGCAGACCCCTTAGTCAAACAGCTCACATCTGACCCCCACTTCACACGAGAAGCCTGAAACAACGTTCTAAAGATGGTTGACATCTAGTGGAAGCCTTAGGAAGTGCAAAATAACCCATATCCCACTGTGAATTTGATAGGGCTGAGTTCAAAAACTACAAACCTCAGATTTCCCACTTCCTGTTTGGATTTTTTCTCAGGTTTTTGCCTGCCATATGAGTTCTGTTATACTCACAGACATCATTCAAACAGTTTTAGAAACTTCAGTGTTTTCTATCCAATACTAATAATAATATGCATGTATTAGCATATGGTACTGAGTAGGAGGCAGCTCGCTCTGGGCTCGCTATTCATCCAAAAGTGAAAATGCTGCCCCCTATCCCAAAGAAATTAAAGAAAAAAAATAAGCAAACATGTTTGGTGTTCACCAAAAGGCATGTGGGAGACTCCACAAATGCATGGAAAAAGGTACGCTGGTCAGATGAAACTAAAAACTAGCTTTTTGGCCATCAAGAAAAATACTGTCTGGGGCAAACCCAACACCTCCATCACCCCGAGAACACCATCCCCACAGTGAAGCTGGTTGGTGCCAGCATCATGCTGTGGGGATGTTTTTCCATTGGCAGGGACTGGAAAACTGGTCAGAATTGAAGGAATGATGGATGGCATTAAATACAGGGAAATTCTTGAGGGACACCTGTTTGTTTTTGGTTTCATCAGACCAGAAGACATTTCTCCAAAAACTATGATCTTTGTCCCCATGTGCAGTTGCAAACCGTAGTCTGGCTTTTTTATGGTGGTTTTAGAGCAGTGGCTTCTTCCTTGCTGAGCGGCCTCTCATGTTAAGTCGATATAGTACCTGTTTCCTCCAGCATCTTCACAAGGTCCTTTGCTGGTGTTCTGGGATTGATTTTCACACCAAAGTACATTAATCTCTAGGAGACAGAACGCATCTCCGTCCTGAGTGGTGTGATGGTTGCGTGGTCCCATGGTGTTTATACTTGCATACTATTGTTTGTACAGATGAACGTGGTACCTTCAGGAGTTTAGAAATTGCCCCCAAGGATGAACCAGACTTGTAGAGGTCTACATTTTTGTTCTGTGGTCTTGGCCGATTTCTCTTGATTTCCCCATGATGTCAAGCAGAGGCACTGAGTTTGAAGGTAGGCCTTGAAATACATCGACAGGTACACTCAAATGGATGTCAATTAGCCTATCAGAAGCTTTTAAAGCCATAATTTTCTGGAATTTTCCAAGCTGTTTAAAGGCACAGTCAACCTAGTGTATGTAAACTTCTGACCCACTAGAATTGTGATACAGTGAATTATAAGTGAAAATCTGTCTGTAAACAATTATTGGAAAAAATACTTGTGTCATGCACAAAGTAGATGTCCTAACAGACTTGCCAAAACTATAGTTTGTTAACAAGACATTTGTGGAGTGGTTGAAAAACTAGTTTTAATGACTCCAACCTAAGTGTATGTAAACTTCCGACTTAAACTGTCCTTCTCATGAACTTTTACCCATTCATGTTTTTTCATTAATCATTTTCTAGACATTTTTCACAAATCACAATTAAAAAAATAAATTCATATCATTAAAGTAGTGTTTTTTTAGGTGATGAAAATGCATTAAATAATCCATATATAATACAGTATAGAAAAAACAGCACACACAGAGACAAGCAAAGCACAACAGATATTATTTTATTTTCTGTTCACGTGTTTGTTGCTAACAATTCAATAATTACAAAGATTTCAACTGGTGATTAAGAGGGAAAAAAGTAGTGTTTCGAAGAGAGAAAAAAAAACCTCACATTTTCAGAGCTGAAAAGACCAGGAAAAAAAGGAAAATAAAAGATCACTGACAAAATCAAAGAGTATTTTCCTGGGATTAAAACATGTGCAAGTTTAATACAGTGTTTCTGAACCCCCCCTCACCGATGGCCTGCAGAGTTAAAGTCACTTCAGTAATTGATCTGAATGTGATGCTGTAAGACTAAAAAAGAAAATGTCACTGAAGGCACACTAGTGATTAAACTGGATATGCCTGTACAGTATCTCACACTCTTGCTGTACAATGAAACGTTCCTCAATTGAGGACCACTATTCACATGCCCCCTCGTGGCGGTTTGGCGCTATGACTATACCTCCGCTTTTTATTTATTTAACTAGGCTCATGATTGAACGGTTAAAAATGAAGGGCCTCGTCCAGGAGGTTCTCTCTCTATGGTGAGCGGCTCTTCACACACATACTTATATAAACATAGCAAACGACAACAGCAGCTTGTGAGTTGTGGTCCTTTTCACTGTTCAGACTCCCACCATGTCTTACGTCTCATGATTATGTGGCTATGGCGCATTGGTTTTTGCCAACTACACTTTTATAGCAAAAGATCTAAGTTAAAAACAATCCACGTTATAAAGACTGGCGGGAGATGTGTAATTGCTGTAAAAGATGCCCACTCTAGTTTAGCTTAACAGTAAAACCCCTGCAGTCTGTTGAGTGGCAGCTCGTCCCTTGGGTAGGGACTGCTCTCAAATTAATGGCCACTAGTCCGGGAAGAGCTCAATAAGGGTTACAACACCAGTACGACAGGGTCTGGAATGTGGGGGGGTTTATGGTCCCTTTCAAGGTTGCCCTTTCTTTCACTGTTCAGTTGTGTGTACCCCATACTATATAGTTTAAAACAAAAAAGTTATCCTTCACTCTTTTCTTTTTTTTCTCTAATCTTTGTTTAGAAACACAAACATATACCTATGATTAGGATAGTTCATCATGAATGTTTTTTTTTCCTGCGAGTGTCCTATCGTCATTGATCTTGGTTTTTAATTCGGTCATCGTATGCATCTATGTATCAATAACCTAAACTAAGTATGAATAACCCATAAAAACTCATAGGAAAATGAGTGTCTCCCCCAACAGGGAACTGGAGAGGTGTGTGTGTGTGTGTTGGGGAGAGATGTCAGCTCAGGATTGCTAGTAGTGCTGTGGAGTGTACATGGTGGCACCCTCCCTTAACAATGTGAAAAGGAAGAGAGGAAAGAAGACAAGTAGGAATGGGGGGGGGGGACCAAAACGTTCATCTAAAATCAGGGTGGGGGGCTGGGACACAGTCTGTTCTTGGCACTTCTGCAGTGATGCACAAGTTTTATGTTGAATGTAGGTGCGTCGAGTGATTAAGCACGTATTATGTGTGTGTGTGTAGGGTGGTGGGGTCCTCAGCCGTCCAGGGCGTGTTCCAGGCCATCCAGCGTTAGCTGGCTGCGGTGGAGAGAGTTGGGGCTGTTGGAGGGAGTGGAGTGCTTGGTGGAGTCCCAGTCCGGCTGAGGGAAGAGAGAGAGAGTGTTTATGGTAAAGATGGCTGCGGTGGAGAGAGTTGGGGCTGTTGGAGGGAGTGGAGTGCTTGGTGGAGTCCCAGTCCGGTTGAGGGAAGAGAGAGAGAGTGTTTATGGTAAAGATGGCTGCGGTGGAGAGAGTTGGGGCTGTTGGAGGGAGTGGAGTGCTTGGTGGAGTCCCAGTCCGGCTGAGGGAAGAGAGAGAGAGAGAGTGTTTATGGTAAAGATGGCTGCGGTGGAGAGAGTTGGGGCTGTTGGAGGGAGTGGAGTGCTTGGTGGAGTCCCAGTCCGGCTGAGGGAAAGAGAGAGAGTGTTTATGGTAAAGATGGATTATATTACATATTGGTTTCTTTAGCCTGTAAGTAGTCTATGGACAAGGTATGACAGCAATCCATGCTTTGGTTTAGTTTCTCTGGCATTTGTGGCACAAATCCCATTCAAGTCATGGGACCGATATTAGCTTTTTTCGTACATCACTTCTACAAGTGATTTTGTTGAGCTTTATTAACAATCAATTTGAGATACTTTCGGATTATTTGGACATAACGTGCGAAAAGGCTAATATTGGTTTCATGACTTGAATGGGATTTGTGCTACAAATGCAAAAATGTTAGCATGTGAAAACAGTCAGTCTGTTTACATGCACACTCATAATTCAATATTAAACTGATTATGGCAGTAGTTAGAGCAAGGAAATAGTTCATGTAAACACCTACTCCACTTACACTATGTGGACACCCTTTCAAATGAGTGGATTTGGCTGTTTCAGCCACACCCGTTTCTGACAGGTGTATAAGATCCAGCACACAGCCATGCAATCTTCATAGACAAACATTGGCAGCAGAATGTCTCAGTGACTTTCAACATGGCACCTTTCCAACATGGGCTTCCAACTTTGTGGCAACAGTTTGGGGAAGACCCTTTCCTGTTTTCAGCAAGACAATGCCCCAGTGCATAAAGCCAGGTCCATACAGAAATGGTTTGGTGAGATCGGTGGCCTGCACAGCCCTGACCTCAACCCCATCAACCACCTTTGGGATGAATTGGAATGCCAACATCTACAGTGCCTTGCGAAAGTATTCGGCCCCCTTGAACTTTGCGACCTTTTGCCACATTTCAGGCTTCAAACAAATATATAAAACTGTATTTTTTTGTGAAGAATCAACAACAAGTGGGACACAATCATGAAGTGGAACGACATTTATTGGATATATCAAACTTTTTTTAACAAATCAAAAACGGAAAAATTGGGCGGGCAAAATTAGACAGCACCTTTACTTTCAGTGCAGCAAACTCTCCAGAAGTTCAGTGAGGATCTCTGAATGATCCAATGTTGACCTAAATGACTAATGATGATAAATACAATCCACCTGTGTGTAATCAAGTCTCCGTATAAATGCACCTGCACTGTGATAGTCTGAGGTTCGTTAAAAGCGCAGAGAGCATCATGAAGAACAAGGAACACACCAGGCAGGTCCGAGACACTGTTGTGAAGAAGTTTAAAGCCGGATTTGGATACAAAAAGATTTCCCAAGCTTTAAACATCCCAAGGAGAACTGTGCAAGCGCTAATATTGAAATTGGAAGGAGTAGCAGACCACTGCAAATCTACCAAGACCTGGCCGTCCCTCTAAACTTTCAGCTCATACAAGGAGAAGACTGATCAGAGATGCAGCCAAGAGGCCCATGATCACTCTGGATGAACTGCAGAGATCTACAGCTGAGGTGGGAGACTCTGTCCATAGGACAACAATCAGTCGTATATTGCACAAATCTGGCCTTTATAGAAGAGTGGCAAGAAGAAAGCCATTTCTTAAAATATCCATAAAAAGTGTCGTTTAACGTTTGACATAAGCCACCTGGGAGACACACCAAACATGTGGAAGAAGATGCTCTGGTCAGATGAAACCAAAATTGAACTTTTTGGCAACAATGCAAAACGTTATGTTTGGCGTAAAAGCAACACAGCTCATCACCCTGAACACACCATCCCCACTGTCAAACATGGTGGTGGCAGCATCATGGGTTGGGCCTGCTTTTCTTCAGCAGGGACAGGGAAGATGGTTAAAATTGATGGGAAGATGGATGGAGCCAAACACAGGACCATTCTGGAAGAAAACCTGATGGAGTCTGCAAAAGACCTGAGACTGGGACGGAGATTTGTCTTCCAACAAGACAATGATCCAAAACATAAAGCAAAATCTACAATGGAATGGTTAAAAAATAATCATATCCAGGTGTTAGAATGGCCAAGTCAAAGTCCAGACCTGAATCCAATCGAGAATCTGTGGAAAGAACTGAAAACTGCTGTTCACAAATGCTCTCCATCCAACCTCACTGAGCTCGAGCTGTTTTGCAAGGAGGAATGGGAAAAAATTTCAGTCTCTCGATGTGCAAAACGGATAGAGACAAACCCCAAGCGACTTACAGCTGTAATCGCAGCAAAAGGTGGCGCTACAAAGTATTAACTTAAGGGGGCTGAATAATTTTGCACGCCAAATGTTTCAGTTTTTGATTTGTTAAAAAAGTTTGAAATATCCAATAAATGTCGTTCCACTTCATGATTGTGTCCCACTTGTTGTTGATTCTTCACAGAAAAATACAGTTTTATATCTTCATGTTTGAAGCCTGAAATGTGGCAAAAGGTCGCAAAGTTCAAGGGGGCTGAATACTTTCGCAAGGCACTGTAGTTCCAACATCTAGTGGAAAACCTTTCCAGAAGAGTGGAGGCTGTTATAGCGGCAATGTTCCAACATCTAGTGGAAAGCCTTCCCAGAAGAGTGGAGGCTGTTATAGCAGCAATGTTCCAACATCTAGTGGAAAGTCTTCCCAGAAGAGTGGAAGCTGTTATAGCAGCAAAGGGCGGACCAACTCCATATTAATGCCTATGATTTTGGAATGAGATGTTGAACGAGCAGGTGTACACATACACAACATCATCAAAAGTATCTTAATTGGCAGAGTAAGCATACACTGATTAAAACAGCTGGTTTTCTGAGAAATCATTCTAATTGTCTAAAATGACAACTCCCGTACGGGCTCGGGAGAGACGAAGGTTGAAAGTCATGCGTCCTCCGATACACAACCCAACCTAACCGCACTGCTTAACACAGCGCGCATCCAACCCGGAAGCCAGCTGCACCTGGCAACCTTGGTTAGCGCGCACTGCGCCCGGCCCGCCACAGGAGTCGGTGGTGTTCGATGAGACAAGGACATCCCTACCGACCAAGCCCTCCCGACGCTAGGCCAATTGTCGCCCAACAGACCTCCCGGTCGGTTACGGTAGAGAATGTGTCATCATACCCAGGAAGATAGTTGAATTTGATGTAACAGAGAATGTGTCATCATACCCGGGGAGATAGTTGAATTTAATGTAAACAGAGAATGTGATGTAATAGAGAATGTGTCATCATAACCAGAAAGATAGTTGAATTAAATGTAACAGAGAATGTGTCATCATACCCAGGAAGATAGTTGAATGTGACGTAACGGAGAATGTGGGATAGACAGGGAAAAGAGAGGGGCATAGATTGAGTACATGTGTGAGTGATTTAATGTAACAGTCAGTGTGTGTGTGCGAAGTCTTTACCTCTCTCTCGAAGTCCCCGTCTGGGTTGGAGATGTTCCGCGACGATCCTGCTCCTCCAATGTCTGCACCTCCTTCATGACACAGTGAAACCCCCCCCGAGACACACACACCGCGAGACGCACACCGAGACACACACACACACAGCGAGACACACACACACACACAGCGAGACACACACACACACACAGCGAGACACACACACACACACAGCGAGACACACACACACACACAGCGAGACACACACACACACACAGCGAGACACACACACACAGACAGCGAGACACACACACACAGACAGCGAGACACACACACACAGACAGCGAGACACACACACACAGACAGCGAGACACACACACACAGACAGCGAGACACACACACACAGACAGCGAGACACACACACACAGACAGCGAGACACACACACACAGACAGCGAGACACACACACACAGACAGCGAGACACACACACACAGACAGCGAGACACACACACACAGACAGCGAGACACACACACACAGACAGCGAGACACACACACACAGACAGCGAGACACACACACACAGACAGCGAGACACACACACACAGACAGCGAGACACACACACACAGACAGCGAGACACACACACACAGACAGCGAGACACACACACACAGACAGCGAGACACACACACACAGACAGCGAGACACACACACACAGACAGCGAGACACACACACACACAGACAGCGAGACACAGACACAGACAGCGAGACACAGACAGCGAGACACAGACAGCGAGACACACACACAGACAGCGAGACACACACACAGACAGCGAGACACACACACAGACAGCGAGACACACACACAGACAGCGAGACACACACACAGACAGCGAGACACACACACAGACAGCGAGACGCACACACAGACAGCGAGACGCACACACAGACAGCGAGACGCACACAGACAGCGAGACGCACACAGACAGCGAGACGCACACACAGACAGCGAGACGCACACACAGACAGCGAGACGCACACACACACAGCGAGACACACACACACACAGCGAGACACACACACACACAGCGAGACACACACACAGACAGCGAGACACACACACAGACAGCGAGACACACACACAGACAGCGAGACACACACACAGACAGCGAGACACACACACACAGACAGCGAGACACACACACACAGACAGCGAGACACACACACACAGACATAGAGCATTAGCATCAATGACAGAGAGAGAATGTATTTACTAGTGTGTGTGTTGAAATGTATGCATTATGTGTTGTATGTGTTCGGGGCGGCAGGGTAGCCTAGTGGTTAGAGCGTTGGACTAGTAACCGGAAGGTTGCAAGTTCAAACCCCCCAGCTGACAAGGTACAAATCTGTCATTCTGCCCCTGAACAAGGCAGTTAACCCACTGTTCCTAGGCCGTCATTGAAAATAAGAATTTGTTCTTAACTGACTTGCCTAGTTAAATAAAGGTAAAATAAAAAATAAACATGTAGAACGTGCGTGTGCTTGGGATCCTCTCACCAGAGGCCGTGCGGGTGATGTGGGTCTTGCTCCTCTGTTGCCGGGATATACTGGATAGCGGGCGGGGCTTATCCTTGGCCAGGTCGTCCTGAGAAGAATGCATCACACTCTGTGCCGCAACGCAGTCGCCAACACACACAGACCGTAAGACAATGACAAATACAGCCATTGGTATAGAAGGACCTTAATATACGAGTGAACATGTTTATGCTCATTAGGACAGACAACAGAAATATTTTTTTTTACATTTTTAATTTGTCTTTCTTATTGACTAATTCATTGACTAATTCCGTTGGGTGCCTAATGAACACGACCCATGTACATGAGCAGACAATGTCAAGACATTTACATGGATGCTCACACATTAAACCAAATAAAATTGTTATTCTCACATGTACCGAATACAACAGGTGTAGACCATACCGTGAAATGCTTACTTACAACAGACTTGTACACGCAAACACACACGCACTTTGTGATAAATAAACTCCAAATGCACAGCAAGTCCCTCGTTTGACTGAAACAAGTCACACGTGGCATGTTTTCACAGAATTCTATGGGGGGGAAATAGCCATAGAGAAGTGTCTACTTCTCTTTTGGTGTTGGTGGCTGTCTACTAATGAAATTGACCTCGTTTCAAATCTTTCTCTCCATTGAAACCCTAAGGTAAGCTTTTCAAGTGTGTTGCGGTTTTTAAGATGACAAATATGCAGAGATCACGCAAAGCACAACTACACTGCAGCCAGTACAGAAAAACACACTCATAGGACATCAGCCCGAAATAAAACCACCCCAGCTTTCGAAAAACTCAAATGGAGAAAAGAACAGCGAGAAGGGAAAGGAATGGGAAGAAGGAAGACTGGGTGAGAGAGGGTGGCAGGAACACTGGAAATAGGCCCGGTCCCAAGTCGACCCCTTGTACCAACTCCCTATCTACTTGTGGAGACTAACGGTTAGATAGGTATGATCAATCATATTGCTTATCCCTTCAGATTCACACAAGTGCATAGGGATCTTTTCCTCAAATCTAGGCCATAAGGGTAGAAGTACAGCCGGTTGTATCATTTCCCTTTAATTAGGGACTGATTCAGACCTGGGACACCAGGTAAATCTGCCCAATTAAAAATAAAGTGAGTCAATCAATTAACAAGCAAAGAGAGAAAACGAGAACCAGCAGTACTCCAGGCTCGTATTTGACTACCAGTAACCCTGGCATAGGGTGTAGATATGTAATTGGAGGAGGCAGGAGGGGTGGGAAGTGTCAGGTTAGGCCTACCCTTCCTAGGGAGGAGGTGGAGGGAGAGGAGGAAAACTGGGGCAGGATGCAGTGCTGCAGCAAGTAGGTGGTGGTGGCAGGTTCTTTTTGCAGGTAGAGGTCGGCCGACACAAGGCTCATGTGATAGACGTGCTCCAAGTTGCTCGGTGGGGAGATCAGGGTGTGGTGGTGGGAGGATGATGGGGGGGTGGTGCTCTCCCCTGCTGCTGGGCCGGGCGGGGGTGAGAGAGAGGGAAAAATGACAAACAGGACACCGAGAAAAAAGAGAGAGAGGAAAGAGGGAGGGAGAAAGTGAAAGAGGGTGTGGACTATAGGGTCATTCTCCAAAAGGAGGAGGAAAACATGGGCAGAGATGGTGGAAAGTAGGAGAAGGGTGACATCTAGAAGGTAGTATAGTGCTATTCTGTGGAGTTAGGAGTGGAGCTGCTGCTGTCAGAAAATGCCAGGAGACACAATTTTGGCTCCAATGGTGTCTTGTGATCGTTAGAATCCAGCTGTTATGGCTCCTGTTTTGTCACCCGCAATATCAGCAAGCTTATCAGGGGTTGGGAGGCCATTTTTGTTCGTGGGTTATGAATACAGGATGAGGCAGACATTTTGGCTCAAGCTGTGTTGACAGGTGGTCAGTTGAGGCCCTTACCAGAGGCAGATCCATGAGGACCTGCATGCCGTCGCCGGGGCCCATGTGTGCCACGTGGTTGAAGTTGATTGGGTTAGAGATCATCTTGGATCTCAGCTCAGGGTCCTCAGCATCTCTCTGTCAACACAAGACAGGTGGTTAACAATGGTCAGTATGTATTATTGTGAATAGTTGTGAGTGTAACTGAGAATGAGTGAGTGCACTGACAAATTCAAGGTTTTTCTTTTCTTTTTATATTATCTACATTGTAGAATAATAGCGAAGACATAACTATGAAATAACACATATGGAATCATGTAGCAACCAAAAGTGTTTAACAAGTCAAAATATACTTTACATTTTAATTTCTTCAAAGTAGCCACCATTTGCCTTGAGAGCTTTGCACACTAAGCATTCTCTCAACCAGCTTCACCTGGAAAGCTTTTCCAACATTCTTGAATGAGTGCTGCATATGCTTTTCCACTAGATGTTGGAACATTCCTGCAGGGACTTGCTTCCATTCAGCCACAAGACCATTAGTGAGGTCAGGCACTGATGTTGTGCGATTAGGCCTGGCTCGCAGTCTGCATTCCAATTCATCCCAAAGGTGTTCGATGAGATTGAGGTAAGGGCTCTGTACAGGCCAGTCAAGTTCTTCCTTACGGATCTCGACAAACCATTCCTGTATGGACATCGCTTTGTGCACGGGTGCATTGTCATGCTGAAACCGGAAAGGGCCTTCCCAAAGTTGGAAGCACAAAATCAAAATCATTGTATGCTGTAGTGTTAAGATTTCCCTCCACTGGAACTAAGGGGCCCAAATCATGAAAAACAGCCCCAGACCAGTATTCCTCATCCACCAAACTTTACAGTTGTCACGAAGCATAGATGCAGGTAGCGTTCTCCTGGCATCAACCAAACACAGATTTGTTCGTAGGCCTGCTAGTTGGTGAAGCGTGATTCATCACTCCAGAGAAAGTGTTTCCAGTGCTCCAATGGCGGCGAGCATTTACTCCAGCCGACGCTGCACTGTGAATGTGTGCTGCTCGGCCATGGAAACCCATGTCATGAAGCTCCCGACGAACAGTTATTGTGCTGAAGTTGCTTCCAGAGGCAGTTTGGAACTTAGTAGTGAGTGTTGCAAACGAGGACAGGTGATTGTCACATGCTACGGGCTTCAGCATTCCCATTCTGTGTGGCCTAATACCTTGCGGCTGAGCCGTTGTTGCTCCTAGACATTTCCACAATAACAGCACTTACAGTTGACGAGGGCAGCTCTAGCATGGCAGAAATTTGACGAACTGAGTTGTTGGAAAGGTGGCATCCTATGACGGTGCCATGTTGAATGTCATTGAGCTCTTCAGTACAGGCCATTATACTGCCAATGGTGGTCTACAGAGATTGAATGGTTGTGTGCTCGATTTTAAACACCTGTCAGCATGGGTGTTGCTGAAATAGACGAATTTGAAGAGTTGTCCACATACTTTTGACCATGTAGTGTATTTTATACTAAGAATAGAATATAATTTAACAGAATAAAATACAACAAATATTTTTCCCACACAACTTGTGTCACGGAACGTGGGCCGTTGGAATATAAAAAAGTTATATTTTCAAACAGAGCTTAAGGCCCATGCTTCTTTATCTATTTAAATCTCTTTCCTACTCTCAGTTTGTTAGGGAGCAGGCGTAGGGGTCTTACCTTCATTCATCCTGATAGAAAATATTAGCAAAAGCATGTGAGTCTCGTTCATATTTCACAACCTCCATAGCCTTTTGGACTTGCCTATATGCGATTGAGCTAAAATAATAGGCCTACACTTGATTTGGGCTACATTATTGCATGTTAAATGTTTCTGAACGGTGATAGATGAACACTTGATTTAGGCTACATTATTGCATGTTAAATGTTTATAAATCCAATTACGATCTCGTATCATCACTGCAACTCCCAACGGGCTCGGGAGAGGCGAAGTTAGAGTCATGTGTCCTCCGAAACATGACCCGCCAAACAACGCTTCTTAACACCCGCCCGCTAAACTTGGAAGCCAGCTGCACCAATGTGGGGAAAGGGGGATACCTAGTCAGTTGTACAACTGAATGCCTTCAACTGAAATGTGTCTTAAGCATTTAACCCAACCCTCTGAATCAGAGAGGTGCGGGGGGGCTGCCATAATCTATTTAGGTTAACTGCCCAACTGCAGTATGTTAGAGGATACACTATTCAACTGACGACTAAAGTCAGCCTGCAGGAGCCCGGCCCGCCACAAGCAGTCACTAGAGCGCGATGAGTTAAGTAAAGCACCCCCGCCCGGCCAAACCTCCCTAACCCAGACCCCTGGGCAATTGCATGCTGCCCTATGGGACTCCCCGGTCACGGCCGTTTGTGACAGTCTGTAGTGTCAACTCCAGTCCTGCGATGCAGTGCCTTAGACTGCTGCACCATTCGGAAGGCCACAAGCTAAATGCTTCTGATCAGTGACAGAATGAGCTCTACCACCTCCATTTATCTGCCCAGCCAAACACCACTTAACCAAATAGCCTACACTAACAGATACAGTGAAACAAAATCACATTGATTGATTGTCAGTGAAGTCACAGGCTTTTGGTCAGAGTAGGTAATAATAATAATAATAATATATGCCATTTAGCAGACGCTTTATCCAAAGCGACTTCTAGGCTATTATGCAACTGCGAGTGAAGAGCAAAATAAGCTTTCAAAATGTTCTAATAAATGAGAAAACTAGACAAGATGATCTGCCCTTGAACAGGCAGTTAATCCACTGTTCCTAGGCCGTCATTGAAAATAAGATTTTGTTCTTAACTGACTTGCCTAGTTATATATATATTTTTAAAGGCCAACACTCAACTAAGCACCCTTTTTCCTAGCCTGATTGCAGCCTAACCAATATCCAAACAGACATTCAGTGAAAAATCTATAAAAATGTAATAATTTAGTTATCAAGACGAGTCCCCAAGCAGCGCGATGACGCTGTCCCAATAAAAAAAGCTACCGAAATAACATCTAGTTGGCCACCCTATTGCTTCCAAATTATTACAAGGATTGGATGACTTTAGGAATTTCAGAAAGCAAAATTTTCATAATTCAGGGTTATTTATTCCCACAATAATTATTTTTGGATCTATCCAGTTGTGGGTAAGAAAACAGTGCATGCTTAGTGGTGGGCTATGAGAAGAGATGGGCAAAGTGACATGCCTTGCAAAGTTTAGAACTGGCAGGAGGATGATTAATGGGTACCCCTTAGCAACCATCAAGAGTTTAAGAGTGTAGTGCATGCCAATGTTACATACTAAGCCGCAGGCAGAACTTCACCGAAATGATTACTAGGTCGTTTGGCGGAAATAAAGGTTTCGGCTTTGATACCAGTATGTGACTAGTTTCAGGAAACTAGGCGTGTGTTGCGCATCACTACTTCACAGGAGAGCCATTTTAATGTAATTATTGTATTTATAAAAATCAGAAATGCCTTCCGGAACATGTCAACTTTCATGCCATCTGTAAATCCGAATAAAATTGTTAAATTACGAGCCAAGTCGGTTTAGCCACGTAAAAGACAGGAACCTTCCCGCTAGCCATGATTGGCTGACATAATGGGTGGGCTGGACATGCCTAGAGAGGAGTTTGGATTGGTCTGCCATGTAGCACACTTTTGTATATAATATGAGGTGGTCAGTATGTGTAAGTAATCCTTTCTAACGCTGCTGTTTGAAAGATAACACGTTGTAGAACTGCAAAAGTGTAGCTCTCCACTTTCTGGAGGGCCGAGTTTTGAAATCAGTGGATTAAGTATGATAGCTAAGGATATGGAGAAAATTCTGACGTTTGATTGCAAATATGCAGAAAGAGTTAAAAAAAAGAGAACACAGAGAAGGCTGTTGTATAAAACACCCGTTTCCAGATTACATCTTCAAACTAAGGGCAACCGTGGCATCCGTGACAGAGGAAGAAGCGTCCATCCATGTATATGGGTAATATAGTCTAGCTAGCTACATTTTTTAATATAGTCTAGCTAGCTACAGATATTATATGTCGTGTCAGAAAGTTGTTTTCATTTCAAGTTAAAGCGTACTGTTAGCTAGCTTACTAACGTTAGCTGGCTGGCTTGCTAGCTAACATTATGTGTATGACCTGTGTAGTAATATTATTAATCTCCGAGCTAGTTATAGCCATTTTCTCAAAAGTTAGGTTACAAGTTTATCAACTTCCAAAGCAGAATTACTTCCCCATTGTTCCTCAACTGTAGTGTCTGATATACAGAGTCTCTACTTTTATCCAATGTAAAAAAAGACAATTTCAAAATTTGCTACATAAGACCGAATCGAGCAGGTCGGTCACACAAGAAAAGGCAGAAAAAGTTGGCATTATGATGGTTTCCAGAAAAACATCTTAGTATGAAAGGTATAATAATGATGAGTGAACAGAGTAATGTTACCTCCTCTGATGCTGGAGTCTGGTCGAGCAGTAGCGCTCTCGACTCCAGACCACAAAAACCTCCTGGCGACTGTGGTTCAAGCCCAGACTCCACCTCCCTTGTCTATGCCCCTACTTTCTGTCTCCTCTCTACTTTACTGCTTCACAGTCCAAAAGGTAATTCAAGTATAAAAAGGATTGGAAAAAAGGATACCTCCTCTGCTGAAGTCTCTCCTCCTCGGGACCTTGAAGAGGAACTTCCTCTTGCTGCGCGTCCTCATCATCAGCTTCTTACTGTTGTCAGACGTCTCCGGGATGGCCAGGTCACCTTCTGGAGGAGAGAGACTATATTGAGAAGCTGTACTGAGAGCGAAATGCTCCTGAGGATTCGTTAATGACTATATTGTGTATAGGTGTAGTTGTGCCTGAGGAGGTAGTAGTGAGTTAAGGCATTGAGGGGTCAGTAGTTAGTAAGTATATTACAGGTAGACTCAGCGATATGATGTATATGCAGAAAGAAAAATAGCATAGGGGGTCAATTTCCTCAACACCTAAGAGTGTTGAAGCGTGCGGCTCAACTTCTCCTCCTGGCTTCCACATTGTAGCAGTGTGAAGCCAAACCGCGCACATGGGTAGATACTGTGTGTGACAGTGTGAGAGTGAAGTCATGCATCTCGCTCATCTCAATATCTGTGGGGCTGCTCACGGCAACGTCATTTCATTGAGTCTACCTTTAAGGTGTAGGTGAGTATTTGGGGATACTGTATACAGTGCCCTCAGAAAGTATTCATACCCCTGGACTTAATACACAAATTCCAAATGGATTAAATGAAAAATGTCTCTCACCAATCTGCAAACAATACCCCAAAATTAGTGATTTAAATTTATTTTTAGTTTTAAATGTTAGCAAATGCATTGAAAATGAAATAGAAATATCTAATTTACATAAGTATCTCCAACCCTGGAGTCAATACTTTGTAGAAGCACATTTGGCAGTGATTACAGCTGTGAGTCATTCTGGGTAAGTCGCTTAAGAGCTTTGCACACCTGGATTGTTAAACATTTTCGAAATTCTTCACGCTCTGTGAAATTGGTTGTTGATCATTGCTAGACAAACATTTTCAGATCTTGCCATTGATTTTCAAGTCAATTTTTAAGTCAAAACTAACTCTGCCACTCAGGAACATTTACTGTATTTTTGGTATGCAACTCCAGTGTAGATATTTCCTTGTGTTTTAGGTTATTGTCCTGGTGAAAGGTGAATAAATCTCCCAGTGTCTGGTGGAAAGCAGAATGAAAAAGGTTTGACTCTAGGATTTTGCCTGTGCTTAGCTCCAATCCCTATTTCTTATCCTGGAAAACTCCCCAGTCTAACAATTACAAGCATTGCCCCCAACATAACACTCTGTATTCAGGACAAAAAGCCAATTGCTACATTCTTTGCAGTTTTACTTTATAGCAATGGAATGAAACACACAACCAATGCCTCAAGTGTCATGCTGTACGTGAACCACACACCTGAATCGTTGTGTGGTCCTGTCCAGAAACAACCCCCTAACCCCTAGACACTTGTGGAGATCTGACAGATTTGGACAGGTGTAAGCAACACCGCCACAATTTCACTGAGCCTACCAGAGGGCACATGTCACCATCCATCAATCCAGCTCAGATCTCCACAAGTGTCTAGACTCTGGGCAGTAGGTGCTAGGGATTGTTTCTGGACAGGCCATGGGTATTATGGTAACTCAGTCAGTCAGTCTAGCACAGTCAACAAAATGGTAATAGCTGTCAAAAACTTGCTTCCTCTCTCCTTGGAATAATCTAAATTGCATTTCCTTGATTAGTCACCTCCTCACTCCTCGTCTCCTTAAAACCCATTAGATGAGAAGGTCAGAGGTCACTCAATGTAATTAAGACTCTTTCCTTGTTTCTCCATTCCTCACCTCCATCTCAAAGCACATTGCACTTTCTAATGCACTTTTCAAGGAGAGGCAAGGTGTGGAGGAAACAAGGACAGAGGAAGCAATGACGGTTAGTTCAGAGACTCACACTTTTACATTTATATTTATCATTTAGCAGAAGCTCTTATCCAGAGCGACTTAGTGAGGGGGGTGATTATCTAAGGTACTCTTTGAAGCGGTAGGGTTTCAGATGTTTTCGGAAAAAGGGCAGGGACTCTGCTGTCCTAACTTCAGGGGGAAGCTGGTTCAAACATTGGGGTGCGAGGACAAAGAAGAGCTTGGACTGGGCAGTGGGAGCTCCTCCCATAGGGGTGGGAAGGCCAAGAAACTGAGGTGGCAGAACGGAGTGCTCGGGTTGTGGTGTAGGGTTTGAGCGTAGCCTGACGGTAGGGAGGGGCTGTTCCGGGGGTAAACACCATGGTCTTGTAGTGGAAGAGAGCTTCGACTGGAAGCCAGTGGAGTGTGCAGAGGAGCGGGTTGACAGGGGTCAACATGAGAAGGCGAGAAGGCTGAAAACCAGGAGGGCTGCTGCGTTCTGGATAAGTTGCAGGGGTTTGATGGCACAAGCGGGGAGCCCAGTCAACAGAGAGTTGCAGTAGTCCAGACAGGAGAAGACAAATGCCTGGATTAGGATCTACACCACTTCCTGTGTGAGGTAGGGTCGTACTCTAGGGATGTTGTAGAGCAGTTCCTAACGCTGCCAGAGACCTGGAACTCCACATGGGTTGCGCATGCAGGATACACTAAATTAGAAGGGTTGTGTCCAAGTGGTGGGGATTGTCTGTAAAAACCTACAGGGAAAGGATCGAACAGATATAAACTCAGACCCTGTCTTTCAAAAATAAAACATTAAAATCCAAATAACTTCAAAGACCTTCATTGTAAAGGACTTAAACACTGTTTCCCATGCTTGTTCAATGAACCACAAACAATTAATGTTCATGCACCTGTGGAACAGTTGTTAAGAAACTAACAGCATTAGACGGTAGGCAATTAAGGTCACAATTATGAAAACTTAGGACACTAGAGGCCTTTCTACTGACTCTGAAAGACACCAAAAGAAGATGCCCAGGGTCCCTGCTCATCTGGGTGAACATGCCTTGCTGCAAGGAGGCATGAGGTCTGCAGATGTGGCCAGAGCAATACATTGCAATGTCCGTACTGTGAGACACCTAAGACAGCACTACAGGGAGACAGGACAGACAGCTGATTGCCCTCGCAGTGGCAGACCACGTGTAACACCAGCACAGAATCAGTACATTCGAAAATCACAGGTACAGGATGGAAACAACACAAGACTTACACCAGGAACGCACAATCACTCCATCAGTGCCAGACAGTCCACAATAGGCTGAGAGAGGCTGGACTGAGGGCTTGTAGGTCTGTTGTAAGGTTGGTTCTCACAAGACATCACCGGCAACAATGTCGCCTATGGGCACAAACCCACCGTCGCTGGACCAGACAGGACTGACAAAAAGTGCTCTTCACTGACGAGTCGTGGTTTGGTCTCACGAGGGGTGATGGTCGGATTCACGTTCATCACCGAACGAATGAGCATTACACCGAGGCCTGTACTCTGGACCGGGATCGATTTGGAGGTGGAGGTGGTCCGTCGTGGTCTGGGGTCTGGGGCGGTGTGTCACAGCATCATCGGACTGAGCTTGTTGTCATTGCAGGCAATATCAACGCTGTGCGTTAAAGGGAAGACATCCTCATGTGGTACCCTTCCTGCAGGCTCATCCTGACATGACCCTCCAGCATGACAATGCCACCAGCCATACTGCTTATTCTGTGCGTGATTTCCTGCAAGACTGGAATGTGAGTGTTCTGCCATGGCAGTAGTCCAGACAGGAGAAGACAGTTGCAGTAGTCCAGACAGGAGAAGACAAATGCCTGGATTAGGATCTACACCACTTCCTGTGTGAGGTAGGGTCGTACTCTAGGGATGTTGTAGAGCAGTTCCTAACGCTGCCAGAGACCTGGAACTCCACATGGGTTGCGCATGCAGGATACACTAAATTAGAAGGGTTGTGTCCAAGTGGTGGGGATTGTCTGTAAAAACCTACAGGGAAAGGATCGAACAGATATAAACTCAGACCCTGTCTTTCAAAAATAAAACATTAAAATCCAAATAACTTCAAAGACCTTCATTGTAAAGGACTTAAACACTGTTTCCCATGCTTGTTCAATGAACCACAAACAATTAATGTTCATGCACCTGTGGAACAGTTGTTAAGAAACTAACAGCATTAGACGGTAGGCAATTAAGGTCACAATTATGAAAACTTAGGACACTAGAGGCCTTTCTACTGACTCTGAAAGACACCAAAAAGAAGATGCCCAGGGTCCCTGCTCATCTGGGTGAACATGCCTTGCTGCAAGGAGGCATGAGGTCTGCAGATGTGGCCAGAGCAATACATTGCAATGTCCGTACTGTGAGACACCTAAGACAGCACTACAGGGAGACAGGACAGACAGCTGATTGCCCTCGCAGTGGCAGACCACGTGTAACACCAGCACAGAATCAGTACATTCGAAAATCACAGGTACAGGATGGAAACAACACAAGACTTACACCAGGAACGCACAATCACTCCATCAGTGCCAGACAGTCCACAATAGGCTGAGAGAGGCTGGACTGAGGGCTTGTAGGTCTGTTGTAAGGTTGGTTCTCACAAGACATCACCGGCAACAATGTCGCCTATGGGCACAAACCCACCGTCGCTGGACCAGACAGGACTGACAAAAAGTGCTCTTCACTGACGAGTCGTGGTTTGGTCTCACGAGGGGTGATGGTCGGATTCACGTTCATCACCGAACGAATGAGCATTACACCGAGGCCTGTACTCTGGACCGGGATCGATTTGGAGGTGGAGGTGGTCCGTCGTGGTCCGGGGTCTGGGGCGGTGTGTCACAGCATCATCGGACTGAGCTTGTTGTCATTGCAGGCAATATCAACGCTGTGCGTTAAAGGGAAGACATCCTCATGTGGTACCCTTCCTGCAGGCTCATCCTGACATGACCCTCCAGCATGACAATGCCACCAGCCATACTGCTTATTCTGTGCGTGATTTCCTGCAAGACTGGAATGTGAGTGTTCTGCCATGGCTAGTGAAGAGCCCGGATCAATACCAATGAGCATGTCTGGGACCTGTTGGATCAGAGGGTGAGGGCTCAGGCCATTCCCCCCAGAAATGTCCGGGAACTTGTAGGTGCCTTGGTGGAAGAGTGGGGTAACATCTCACAGCAAGAACTGTAAATCTGGTGCAGTCCATGAGGGGGAGATGCACTGCAGTACTTAATGCAGCTGATGTGTACACCGAGGAACTTAAAACTTACTACCTTCACTACTGTCGCCACATTCTACAACTCGATTGGAGTCCACCTGTGGTAAATTTGATTGATTGGACATGATTTGGAAAGCCACACACCGGTCTATATAAGGTCTGACAGTTGACAGACACCCATTCTGCCAGTCACATTCTGTTAAAGGTCCCCAAAGCACACACATCCCTGGGTCCCTCGTATTTTCAGTTCGCTGCAGCTAGCGACTGGAACGAGCTGCAATAAACATTCAAACTGGACAGTTTTATCTCAATCTGTTCATTTAAAAACTCAATCATGGACACTCTTACTGACAGTTGTGGCTGCTTCACGTAATGCATTGTTGTCTCTACCTTCTTGCCCTTTGTGCTGTTGTCTGTGCTCAATAATGTTTGTACCGTGTTTTGTGCTGCTACCATGTGGTGTTGTCATGTGTTGCTGCCATGCTATGTTGTTGTCTTAGGTCTCTCTTTATGTAGTGTTGTCTCTTGTCGTGATGTGTGTTTTGTCCTATATTTGTATTTAATTCATTTGTATTTTTAATCCCAGGCCACCGTCCCCGCAGGAGGTCTTTTGCCTTTTGGAAGGCCGTCATTGTAAATAAGAAATTGTTCTTAACTGACTTGCCTAGTTAAATAAAAGGTAAAAAAAAATATATATATATATATATATCAATTTTGAATTCAGGCTGTAACAACAAAATGTGTAATAAGGCACTGTATGTACTGAGTGAGTATATGGAGATATAGTTGTGTATTGGGCCATATGTAAGTGAGTGAGTATATTGAGGTGTATTTGTACCTGTGGAGTTGTTGCTGAAGTAGATGAGGCGTGGTTGTTCGGAGCCCAGCAGGTTCAGACTGCCCTCCACATTTAGAGGCCTTATCTGAGGGGGCAGGGACATGGGTTACACCAATCCACATTACAAATGCACACATTCATAGATGCATGAAGGGGCATAAACATGCACATGATGCGTAAAAACACAAGTGCACAAAGACACTAACACTCTTCTCACTCATGGGTGCACACACTTTTTAACACTCACCCGAGATTAGAACACGCATCTTCTCATACACTCACCAAGATGGGGAATTCGGCTCCCCGTTCCTGGAGAGCTACCCTCCAGCAGGTTTTCAATTCAACCCAGTTCTAACTAACCTGGTTCAGATTATCAACCAGCTAATTATTAGAATCAGGTGAGCTAGATTAGGGTTGGAGTGAAAACCTGCAGGACTGTAGGTCTCCAGGATGTGGCTGTGTACGTGCGCGTGTGCGTGTGCGTGTGTGTGTGTGAGCATCTGCCTAAGTGAGTTTTGAATGCCAATGTGTCTAAATATGTAACATGATCAAATGTGTGTAGTGGATCACCTGTTCACACATTTCATTTAGCCTGCTCATGAATATCTTACAGGCTACAACACCATATCGACACATGGCACTGAGTGTACAAAACATTAAGAACACCTTCCCTAATATTGAGTTGCACCCTACCCACTTTGCCTTCAGAACCACCTCAATTCATCAATACAATGTGCCGAAAGCGTTCCACAGGGATGCCGGCCCATGTTGATTCCAATGCTTTCCACAGAGGTGTCAAGTTGGCTGGGTGTTCTTTTGGTGGTGGACCATTCAGCGTGGAAAAACACAGCAGTGTTGCAGTTCTTGACACAAACCGGTGCGCCTGGCTCTCAATGGGATTAAGGTCTGGGGAGTTTCCTGGCCATGGACCCAAAATATTGATGTTTTGTTCCCCGAGCCACTTAGTTATCACTTTTGCCTTGTGGCAAGGCGCTCCATCATGCTGGAAAAGGCATTGTTCGTCACCAAACTGCTCCTTGGATGGTTGGATGGTTGGGAGAGGTTGCTCTCGGAGGATGTGTTAGTACCATTCTTTATTCATGGCTGTGTTCTTAGGCAAAAATTGTGAGCGAGCCCACTTCCTTGGCTGAGAAACAACCCCACACATGGTCTCAGGTTTCTTTACTGTTGGCATGACAGGACTGATGGTAGTGCTCACCTTGTCTTCTCCGGACAAGCTTTTATTTTCCGGACAAGCATTCTTCACAACAATTGAACCGCTCTCCTTGAAGTTCTTGATGATCTGATAAATGGTTGATTTAGGTGCAATCTTACTGGCAGCAATATCCTTGCCTGTGAAGCCCTTTTTGTGCAAAGCAATGATGACGGCATGTGTTTCCTTGCAGGTAACCATGTTTGACAGAGGAAGAACAATGATTCCAAGCACCACCCTCCTTTTGAAGCTTCCAGTCTGTTATTCGAACTCAATCAGCATGACAGAGTGATCTCCAGCCTTGTCCTCGTTAACACGAGAGAATCACTGACATGATGTCAGCTGGTCCTTTTGTGGCAGGACTGAAATGCAGTGGAAATATTTTTGGGGATATTCAGTTCATTTGCATGGCAAAAAGGGACTTTGCAATTAATTGAAATTCATCTGATCACTCTTCATAACATTCTGGAGTATATACAAATTGCCATCATACAAACTGAGGCAGCAGACTTTGTAAAAATGTATATTTGTGTCATTCTCAACTTTTGGCCACGACTGTACAAGCAGACACGGGTGACAGATTAATTTTAACGTCATTGGTGCATTTACACCGCACATCCATGCAGGGGCACTCTTGTGTACTTTCAACAGGCAGTCATGCAGTGGGGGACAAAGGCAACAATGTAATTTCACAATACATCTAGTGACATGCACAAGAAAATGCAGACCTCACTTCTGCATGCAGGCAAAGCAGAAAATAATTTGCCACTAATCAAAAATTTTCCAACACATGAAATAGAGCATTATGTTCAACCAGAACCATTGTTCTACATGGGCAAGGTAATGCCATTGACACAAATTCAATAGATAAGAGTGAACTAGGTCCAGTAGAGCCGTATAAAATCCAGATTTTTGACTGGTTCCATTATGTTTTTTTTCCCAAATTCTGTTTTCTTCGTTTTGTTTTTTCAGGTTTCCGTTTATCATTAGCATTGTCGCTAACAGCTACACAGCGTAGACTAGACATACCGTACACAACACACAGATGGACATTCCAGACTGTTGTACGGGCAGCGCTGCTCTTTTGCCTGATGACTCACTCTGAATTTAATTTATCGATCGCTACACACATTTAGTCAAACTGCAATCCTACAAGTCATTTGTGTGACTTCAAAATGAGGGGCGTTGTACAAAAATGTATCAGCGATTGGATCGTCTCTAACAAATTTAACCAATCAGAGTATCAAAGTTAATCACACCATCATGTAAGCCTGTTCAGGCCTAACCCATCGGTTTCTGGGACCAATCAGAACAGTGAGAATGTGTTTGCAATCTAGAAATCATTGGGGAGGGAGGCAAATCCAGACTCATCAGTTGGCAGGAGCGATATGGATGGGTAACCATGGAAAGCTACTCTTACCTTCCTCAGTGAAATGGTCTGGACCCACTCGGTGGTGTGGATGTCAAACACATCCACTCCGTACTCGCTGTACACCGTCAGGTAAGACGAGTTGGAGCCTGGAGGACACACAGGAGGCACGCTGAGCAAAAACAGAGGCCTCCACAATTTAATCTATTTGTAGGATCCAATATACCAGATCATTTTCATGTTTCAATAATATAAAAATGTTGTCTTTTAGTGCCCCTTCGGATAGCTAACAATTTCTGGTGTCAAGCATTCAGGCATTCTACATAGGCTGTTACAAGGTGTCTCTATCAATATTATCTGGAGCCGACATTGTGAAAAAAATACTTTAATACACAAACAGTACCAGTCAAGACACACCTATTCATTCAAGAGTTATTCTTTATTTGTACTATTTTCTACATTGTAGAATAATAGTGAAGACATCAACACTATGAAATAACACATATGGAATCATGTAGTTACCAAAAAAAGTGTTAAACAAATCAAATATATTTGAGATCTTCAAAGTAGCCACCCTTTGCCTTGATGTCAGTTTTGCACACTCTAAGCATTCTCTCAACCAGCTTCATGAGGTAGTCACCTGGAATGCATTTCAATTAACAGGTGTGCCTTGTTAAAAGTACATTTGGGGAATTTCTTTACTTCTTAATGTGTTTGAGCCAATCAGTTGTGTTGTGACAAGGTAGGGGTGGTATACAGAAGATAGCCCTATTTGGTAAAAGACCAAGTCCATATTATGTCAAGAACAGCTCAAATAAGCAAAGAGAAACAACAGTCCATCATTACTTTAAGACATGAAGGTCAGTCAATGCGGAAAATTTCAAGAACTTTGAAAGTGCAGTTGCAAAAACCATCAAGCACTATGATGAAACTGTCTCTCATGAGGACCGCCACAGGAAAGGAAGAAGTTCAATTAGAGTTACCAGCCTCAGAAATTGCAGACCAAATAAATGCTTCACAGAGTTCAAGAAACAGACATCTCAACATCAACTGCCTTTCATGGTCAAATTGCTGCAAAGGAACCACTACTAAAGGACTCCAATAATAATAAGAGGACTTGCTTGGGCCAACAAATGATAGTCCCACTAAGCGCGAACCAGACGGGATGGCGTATCACTGCAGAATGCTGTAGCAGTCATGCTGGTTAAGTGTGCCTTAACTTCTAAATAAATCACAGACAGTGTCACGAGTAAAACACCATCACACCTCCTCCTCCATGCTTCACAATAGGAACCACACATGCGGAGATCATCCGTTCACCGACTCTGCGTCTCACCAAGACGTGGCAGTTGTAACCAAGAATTCCAAGAGGGTGAAAAGCTGTCAAGGCAAAGGGTGGCTACTTTGAAGAATCTGAAATATATTTAGATTTAACACTTTTGGGTCCTACGATTCCATGTGTTTTATTTCATCACTATTATCCTACATTGTAAAAAAAAAAATAATAAAAACCTGGAACGAGTAGATGTCCAAACAATTGACTGGTAGTGTAAGTGAATTTATCCCAATACTTTTGGTTCACCCTCAAATTAAAGCTGACAGTCTGCATTTTAACTTTAGTCATTGTATCATTTCAAATCCAAAGTGTTGGAGTACAGAGCCAAAACAACAACATCATTGTCATTGTCACAATACATTTGGAGCACACTGTATATTTTAAGATAGAAGATGATAGTGGGGAAGGACAGGGAGAAGTTGTGTCAAAGAGCAGTAGGCTGGATTCAAACGTGTGCCGAAACCATAGATGTGTGTGCCAGTTGCTGCAGCATTACCGTTAGACCAGCAAGGCCACTGCATTTCTTCTCCAAACCTTGTCTAACCCAACTTAACCACTTAAAATAAAACAAAACCGCTACGTACTGCAGGCTAGCGGTGTGGCGGGCCACATCAGTTCCTGGGCCCTGCTCCTCCTTCCTGTGGGGTCCACATAGATGCCTAGCTGGCTGAAGCAGAGCAGCAGCTCAGCCGTGCCCACCTCCAGGGCGTGCAGCGCGTCCAGGGGCTGCTGGGCCAGGAAGGCAAGCGACGGGTCCCCGGGGCTCACCAGGCTTACGGGCGATGACTCACCCTGGAGGGCTAGCAGGGCGAAGCCCGAGGGGTAGCCCACGCACAGGCGCTCACGCACCATGCCCAGCCACTGGGCCACCCCCGGGGCCTGCACCTCCCACAGCTTGCGGTGGTGTGGCTTGGCCCAGGTGATCTCATAGCACAGCACCTGGTAGAGGTGGAGGGGGGACATTTTGTCATACATTCAGGCAAAGCAGCAGATGTAAATGACCTTTCATGTCACCTTTGATGTAGCTAGTATGAGTTCGCTTATGAATGATATGCAAAGCATCGATGCAGTTCTTATGAAGACTTTATGGATGCTACCTTTATATGTTGTTTGTTTTGAAGTGGGGAAGATAGATGTATCTTATGACTCCCCCCCCCCCCTATTTCTTATAAAAGTCACTTCACCTTCACATGTAATTTGAACTATTTTGTATTGGAACTCTTTTATTAACTTTGTTTCACTTTAGTCACTAAATTTGCCTGCATGTGTAAATAAATACATAAATAAAATAGAGACCTGGCGCTTGATGGCGGCCAGCAGGCAGGCGGGTCCCCCGGGATACAGCACGCCGGTGGTCAGCGCCTGACAGCCCTTGGTCTCCGTCAACTTGATGTCAAAGGCAGACTCAGCCCCCTCCAGCGCCCCCCAGGGGTGCAGGTGCACGTGGCGGTTGCGTCCGCACAGCAGGGCCACCATCTTCTGTTTTGGGATCAGCTCGATCTGGTGCACCTTCTTGCAGTCAGCCGCACGGACGATCACTGGAGGAGGGAGAGAGGGGTGAGTCAACAGGGGAGTTTGTAGGGCAGGGCTCCCCAACTGGTGGCCCGTGAGTCAATACAATAATTAAAATCACTTGGAGCGGATTTGATGTTTTTATAGTCTTATGTCCAACAATTGCTCAGAAAACTTGAAGGGCTGTTAAGGGAATTTTTATCTATAATGACTAATTATGTATACATTTCAATCAGGATGTACTAATCAGAATACTATTACATTACTGTATATGTACTAATCAGAATACTAAATGTTACTGTATATGTATGAATTTTCTTTCTTGATCTCAGTGCTGAATATAATGTGTGTGAATGTGGTCAAGAGTTAGAACAATGACTGTCTGTTCCTTGGTACAAATGAATCAGACTGGCTAGAATGCTTATCTACACAAGAAAACCTTGACTCATAAATTATATTAAATTGGTAGGGCGAGGGATGTGGGAAGACTTGAGATACAGCCTTTGTCCTGGAAACGGAGATGACACGGGTTGGTGTTGGAACTAATGATGTCATTTTCAGTTTATAACCTGTGGTAAACTGTATCATATGGAGTACTCTCGTGAATAAACTCTGCGGTTTGACTTTATGACTGGGCTCTGTCTATTACTATAAAATAAGGGAATTACAAATCCTTATGAATTGACAGAGTGTTTAATTTTAATTGGGTATTAAAACATAGAGCAATTTAATTCCTTTAACAAGGGCCAAATAAAATCATCAAGTGATTTTAATTTTGGAAAGTATTCGTATTCCCATACACAATAGATAGAAGGGTTGAAATGAATGTGTTAGTCAAATATTCTATCTGTTTGGGCTTCTTGCAGTCGACAAATTATTTGTAATTATGTTCCGTATCATCTTAGCCTCTATGGGCGATCTCACATATCCCATTAACAACTTATTTGGAAAGTCAATCCGTAACATTTCAACTAACCATCTAATGACCTTAACCCTAGCTCTAACCTTACACCTTACATTTATTCTAAACCTAACCATAACCTTAGCAAGCAGTTGCTTATCAACAGATTTGGTCATTCTATCAACATCTGCAGAGCATCATGTGATCATAGAACTAAAAAAAATGATGAGCTGCATGGAGGAGTCTGCATGTTGCTGTGCACAAAACCAGTTATGTTCAAATCATCTGAGCCTCGATGGGAGCTCTCACATATCCCTGTTTGATCCAGATAATGGAGCTGATGATCTGCACTATAGAGCATTTGTGAGATGTAAATGAACTCTGGTAGAAACAAATCCTGTGGTGGGTCCAAGATCCAGGACCAAAGTAACAGGTATCGTGACGTGCCAGTTGAGTGGAATCTCGGCAAATTGCACCATGCAACTGTGATTTTCAGGTCTTGTGAAAGCACACCGTATATGGTCAAACTTTCACAACTGCTCCAGGAAACGATTGTCAAACTATGAAAACGCCCAGGAAACCGTAACCATGCTATGGAATGTCATATGTGAAAACACCAAGAAAAACGCTACCATGGTATCGAATGTCAAACTGTGAAAACACCCAGCAAATGGTACCATGGTATGGAATGTCAAACTGTGAAAACACTCAGCAAATGGTACCATGGTATGGAATGTCAAACTGAAAACACCCAGCAAATGGTACCATGGTATGGAATGTCAAACTGTGAAAACACCCAGCAAATGGTACCATGGTATGGAATGTCAAACGGTGAAAACACCCAGCAAATGGTACCATGGTATGGAATGTCATATGTGAAAACGCCCAGGAAACAGTAACGTGGAATCGGATGTCATATGTGAAAACGCCCAGGAAACCGTAACGTGGAATCAAATGTCAAACTGTGAAAACGCCAAGGAAATCGTACTATGGTATGGAATGTCAAACTGTCAGAAAACTGTGAAAAACCCAGGAAACCGTACCATGGCATCAAATGTCAAACTGTGAAAAACGGCCAGGAAACCGTACCATGGTATCAGATGTCAAACTGTGAAAAACGGCCAGGAAACCTTACCATGGTATCAGATGTCAAACTGTGAAAACACCCAGGAAACCGTACAATGGAATGTCATATGTGAAAACACCCAGAAAACTGTACCATGGTATGGAATGTCATATGTGAAAACACCCAGGAAACCGTACCATGGTATGGAATGTCAAACTGTGAAAACGGCCAGGAAACCATACCATGGTATGGAATGTCATATGTGAAAATGGCCAGGAAACCGTACCATGGTATGGAATGTCATATGTGAATACACCAGGAAACCATACCATGGTATGGAATGTCATATGTGAAAATGGCCAGGAAACCGTAACATGGTATTGAATGTCATATGTGAAAACGCCCAGGAAACAGTAACGTGGAATCGGATGTCATATGTGAAAACGCCCAGGAAACCGTACCATGGTATCAGATGTCAAACTGTGAAAAACGGCCAGGAAACCTTACGATGGTATCAGATGTCAAACTGTGAAAAACGGCCAGGAAACCTTACCATGGTATCAGATGTCAAACTGTGAAAAAAGGCCAGGAAACCGTACCATGTTATCAGATGTCAAACTGTGAAAAACTGCCACGAAACCGTACCATGGTATGGAATGTCATATGTGAATACACCAGGAAACCATACCATGGTATGGAATGTCATATGTGAAAATGGCCAGGAAACCGTAACATGGTATTGAATGTCATATGTGAAAACGCCCAGGAAACAGTAACGTGGAATCGGATGTCATATGTGAAAACGCCCAGGAAACCGTAACGTGGAATCAAATGTCAAACTGTGAAAACGCCAAGGAAATCGTACTATGGTATGGAATGTCAAACTGTGAAAACGTCCAGGAAACCGTACCATGGCATCAAATGTCAAACTGTGAAAAACGGCCAGGAAACCGTACCATGGTATCAGATGTCAAACTGTGAAAAACGGCCAGGAAACCTTACCATGGTATCAGATGTCAAACTGTGAAAAACGGCCAGGAAACCTTACCATGGTATCAGATGTCAAACTGTGAAAAAAGGCCAGGAAACCGTACCATGTTATCAGATGTCAAACTGTGAAAAACTGCCAGGAAACCTTACCATGGTATGAAATGTCATATGTGAAAATGGCCAGGAAACCGTACCATGGTATCGGATGTCATATGTGAAAACGGCCAGGAAACCATACCATGGTATCGGATGTCATATGTGAAAATGGCCAGGACACCGTACCATGGTATGGCATGTCATATGTGAATACACCAGGAAACCGTACCATGGTATGGCATGTCATATGTGAATACACCAGGAAACCGTACCATGGTATGGAATGTCATATGTGAAAATGGCCAGGAAACCGTAACATGGTATGGCATGTCATATGTGAATACACCAGGAAACCGTACCATGGTATGGCATGTCATATGTGAATACACCAGGAAACCGTACCATGGTATGGAATGTCATATGTGAAAATGGCCAGGAAACCGTAACATGGTATGGCATGTCATATGTGAAAATGGCCAGGAAACCGTACCATGGTATGAAATGTCATATGTGAATACACCAGGAAACCGTACCATGGTATCGGATGTCATATGTGAAAACGGCCAGGAAACCGTACCATGGTATCGGATGTCATATGTGAATACAGCCAGGAAACCGTACCATGGTATCGGATGTCATATGTGAAAACGGCCAGGAAACCATACCATGGTATCGGATGTTAAACTGTGAAAACGGCCAGGAATCCGTACCATGGTATTGGATGTCACATGTGAAAACGGCCAGGAACCGTACCATGGTATCGGATGTCATACGTGAAAACGCCCAGGAAACCATACCATGGTATCGGATGTCATATGTGAAAACGGCCTATGGGTGAATATGACCTGAGTATGTTCTTACCATCTCTGGTGACCTCCACTACAAACAGGCCTTCCTCTGTGCCCAGGGCGATACGCTCTCGATCTGCAGAGAGAAGAGCAGTCAGTCACACTTTCTCTGACACTCACACATTCTCTGCATACACCTCCCTCTCCCTCGCTCTCTCTTTCCATTTTTCCTGCACACATTCTGGAACTAATATATCAATACATACCTTACATTTGTTTCTATGAAAAACGCATAAACAAAACCCACAAGAGATTGAACAAATATTTAACCCTTGAATATTGTTGTTTTGCCTGTTCCAGCTACTAAACTGTGTAAAAGCTGTAATCAGAAGAAAAGATTTACACAAATGTCTTGCTGGTCACGAATGATAAGAGGCCCATTGTCCCTTACTCACTTATCATGGAGAGTGTGGTCTTGATGGCAGACAGTGACGAGTCGTATGCCTCGCGCACACACACAAAAACACACAGCGCAGTTGTGTTGGTGAGACGTAAATGTCACATACAGTCTCCCCATTTCCTCCAACTCACCGACGATGGCGGCGGAGAGCATGGTCTTGATGGCGGGCAGTGACGAGTCGTACGCCTCGTGCATGACGTGCACCACGCAGTTCCTGAGGTGGTTTTTGGCCAGGATGCTCTGAAGGCCCTCCAGGATGCCAACCCACTTCCTCTTCTCCGCCTCGCTCTCCGCCAGCACCAGTAGGGAGGCGGCGCACACTGGCGAGTTCAGCAGGGATGATGTCACCTGGGGCAGAGGCGAGGGTTAATTAATAACAGGAAGTGTCTTTAGGTCCTTCAATGGTGCATTACCATACAGGATTGACCCCAGTGTTTTACCCATAAAGGCTCAGACTTTTCTTTTTCCATCTACGCGGGCCGGCACCCGTTGTTTCACTGGGCCATGGTCCGGAAAACCTGCTTTCACCTGGGGCAAAAGCCAGGTCACTGGTACTTTTTAGCTGGCATTTACAAAACAATGGCCAAGTTCAAACTTTAACACCTTCTCACAAAGCAGTCTTGATGATGCAGAAGTTGTTGATTCTGCTCTCCCAGTGTCACACTCCTAATGGACACAATTACACTACAGTTACTATTAACCTCTCTGAGCACGGAACCCGGTAGCGGGCAGAAATTCCACAACATACGGTGATCGCTACATAAATAGTCATTAAACATTCATGAAAATACAAGTGTCTCACATGTATCGAAAGCCTAGAATCTTGCTAATCCAACTGCGTTGTCAGATTTAAAAAAGGATTTACTGCAAAAGAATACGATGTGATTATCTGAGCCCCCATAAAAAACAACCATTTCAACCAGCACAGGCGTAACAATCAAACTGCATTAAAATAAATAGTTTTCCTTTGACGATCTTCGTCTGTTTGCAATTCCAATGCTCCTTGTTACACAATGAATGATCTTTTGTTTGATAAAATCCGTTTTTATAGCCCAACACGAAAACATTTTGTGAACCGCTTGTGTCGTGAATTCTGTCTCATTCCATTTTCGACGACACATTCCAGGTAAATAACCCACACAGAACGTGACTTTTACAGTCATGTTTGGTTTCACTGCAACCAATTGGTTTGTTGGTAACACAATTAAACCTGATGGGTCATTTCGCGGGACGTATTGACTGAAAGAAATCGATTTCAAGACAAGTAATGACATCCTTGTGCACAAAAGATTTGCCCGCTGTTTCGTTGATTGACTGTATTTTAACCCAATGAACACTGACGGTCTTGAAATCTTGCTGGGTAGATAGCCAATGAGCTGAGGTAAACGGCAATAGGTAACGTTTATGTCTTAGAAGACCAACCCATGTAGTAAACTCAGCAATGGAACATTCATACTAGAAGGAGCCCTTTTTGGTAACGCGCATCTTCAGCTGTTTATATATCGAACATCATGGCGAATAAGTCAGGGAAAGCTAAATTAGGACTAGATATACGAATGTAGACAAAATTATAGAGGAAATTGATCGTGACAGTGAAACAGATCTTCTTTTAGATTCAGATTCAGCTAGCGACCATAGCTATGACTCCAAAATGGAAGCATATTTTTTGAACGGTGAGGACATAGAACTTACCAGTCCAAAAGTTCTAAGTTTCTGCTAATGCCGTTGTTTGAAATTAATAATATAAATATAATTTGTGATTTTCTTTTAAAACATTTTATTTCCAATATATAAAAATGTGTAAAGTACACATTGGCTATGCGTTGTGGGTGGGGGTATGTTTGTATGTATGTGAATGACCCACACGTGTGTGTGTGTGTATTATATATAAAATGGAATGGAGTAGAATGTAACAGCAAACCCACACATCGCAACACAGAAACCATGCTTCTTCCTCTCAGTCTACAGTTTATGGATTAGAGGGAGCATGGTTGAGATGCGTGTCTGCCGCTCCACCCCACCCCCACACGAAATAGCCTATTTGAGGCAGGCCCACAACAATGGCCAAAGTGAAATGGAACAGCACTTTGTTCCCTGTACTCTCTATATATATATATGTTTATTATACCTGTTGATACAGGGCTCATATGTGAAACTATTCTAACTGAACATTTTCTTCCACAGTGACACTGGGAGCCCCCAGTGCCAAGGTGTCCATCCCCCACGGAAGCTGGTTCATCCAGCTGGACACCTGTTGTCTCCGACTCAACACCTCCCGGGCCATCTAGAGGTGTGAAGGCACTGACAAAGAAGCGGAGGAGGGGAAGTGTACCACCTGCTAACGAAGGGACAGAAGGGCGTTGGCACACTGTCCTAGAAGATAATATAATAATAAGATGATGTGGAGCCACCTCAACCAACATTTAGGCCGAAAAGGGAGCCAGGACCTCAGGTGAGTATGACAAACTTACAGCCCCCTTCAGCCGTTTTTCCACCCAATCCGTTGTCGATTCGCTCGTGTCTAACACAAATAAGTATGGGGAGAAGAAGCAAGCAGGCAAAACGGTAGCATGGAAGCCCGTATCCATGTCAGACTTGTTCTGCTACCTTTCACTGGTCATCTACATGGGGCTGGTGAAGCTGAAAAGGCTGAAGGACTACTGGAAAACGTCATCTCTCTACCAACTGTCTTTCCCCATGACTGTTATGTCCTGCAAAAGGTTTCTGGTTCTCTCACATACGCTTCACATCAGTGACCCAAAGGTTGATGAAGCGTATGACAAGAAGAGAGGCACAGCAACGTTTGATAGACTGTGCAAAATAAAACCTCTCTACTACAACACTGTTGAGGCCTGCAAAACCTACTTTCAGCCAGCCCAGAATGTGTCAATAGATGAGAGGATGGTAGCCTCAAAGGCCAGAATTGGCCTCAAACAGTACATGAGAAACAAACCAACCAGGTGGGGTTACAAGCTGTTTGTGTGTGCCTACACATGCAATGTTTTTGTCTATGAGGGGAAGAACAGTTTTGCTACCGGTAAGGGACTTAGCTATGACTCTAATGGAGTTATTGGATTTTCAACTGCTAGGGAAAGGTTACAAACTGTTTGTGGATAACTTCTACGCAAGCCCTACCCTGTTTGCAGACCTTAGGAAGCGGGAAGTGTGGGCTTGTGGCACCATTCGTACCAACAGGGTGGGCTTTCCGAAGACGAAGGTGAACGACATGCCTAAGCAGGCTGAGCGGGGGACCATGCGATGGATCCGTGAAGATGGCCTGCTGTTTGTAAAGTGGATGGATACCAGAGAGGTGGTGATGTGCACAACAATCCACAAGTCCTTCAATGGGGATCATGTTGTCAGACGTGTGAAGGACGGTGCCGGGGCATGGACCACCAAAAATGTCCCCATTCCAACTGCAGTAAAGGACTTACAACAAGAGCATGGGAGGTGTGGTCCTATCAGATGCGCTGATAGAATATTACAATGTTCTCCATAAGACGATGAAATGGTACAAGACGTTCTTCTATCATTTAATCTATATTGCTGTGGTGAATGCATTCATCCTACACAAGGAAATGGCTAAGAGCTTTGGAAGGCCCTTCCTCTCACAGAAAGCCTTCAGAGAACTGCTCATCAAGGAGCTTGCTGGCTGCAGCACCACTGCACCACGTTCTACCTACTCTACCTCTGTCCCTTCTGCTCCTGCCACAAGTGTTCATCTGCCCAAATTTATTTCTGCAGGTATGGATGTGCCTCAGGGCCAAAAGGGCACAGCATGGAGGAGTCGCTGTGTTCTTTGCAAGATGAAGTCCCCGATCACCTGCACCACATGCTTGGTGACCCTCTGCTTTACTGGGAACACACTGGTGTGGGGGTAAAGTCTCCATGGAAATGCAGCAGAAAAGTGCTATATAAAACCCATGTTTAATTATTCTTAATTCAATTTTGTTCGCGTTGACTTTGACATATGAAACACCCAGTAACGGTAGATTAGAGTGAAACGATAGAGTAATCAATCTAATAACATTCACAAGAAGGGTAGTGTGTTATGATACACTTATTACGTGTATGATTCAATACAACGCTCCATAGTAACGCATAGTTATAACATCCTTCAGAGCGTGTTACAATAATGTCTTCACTTAGAGATTGTTTATTGGGTTTTCTCCGATAGGAAACATCATCCCATAGTAGGAATATATTATAAAAAGGGTCAATATAATAACTTTATAGACATACAGCATTTCACATGCTGCAGTTAGAAGTTTACCCTGAATATGCAGGGGATATCTTTTCGGGTGGCGTGGATGACGTCTGAGGCCATGACGGAGCTGACGGAAAATTCCTCATCCCTGTGGACATACACAGAACATAGTGTTACAAACACGCACACACCCCGCCACACACCCCGCCACACACACACACACACACACACACACACACACACACACACACACACACACACACACACACACACACACACACACACACACACACACCCTACCTGAGGTCCAGGACCTGACTGGTCACCACGCCTGGCTGGGTGGACTTGCCCTCAGGCACCTCGTACAGGAAGAGTCTACAGTCACACACCACAGCGTATGCCCGTTGCCAGCCCTTCTTTACCCCCGTGGGCTTGGGGATCTGACGGAGAGGGGAGCAGCAACCTTTCAATTGAGGTCTGTTTATGTTGTTCAATTCCAATACACGCTACAGTTCCTCCATATTGTTAAGCTGAACAGAATTTGAGATGTTTTGATTGTTAACTCCCAATGACACAACGACTTGGTTCCAGTTTAACACCGTTCACTTCACAGTATCTCCACAGTACATAGGTGCCATTACATTTAATTACACTCAGGCCCGGTCCAAGAACAAGGGAAACGCCTGCACAGGCGCACTAATAACAGAGTGAAAGCACCGTAATAAGTATAGGAATACTTAAAACATGAACTTACATCAGATACAACATCCAAAAATGATAGTAGTGAATTATCATGTAACTGAATTACGGACAACATGCGGCCAGAATGCATGTTCTAGTCATTCTATTTCTATGGTCATAACCTTTCATTAGGTGCTCACCCTGACGAAGCCCTTGTAGGCGGTGCCGATGCCCCTCTGTACGTCGATGCCCAGCGGCCTCTTGGCCTGCTCGGGGGGGATGGGGCACACCAGGGGGGCGTTGTCCTTACAGGACACGTGGCAAATGAAGGAGCACACTGGCGAGATCGAGGGAGAGAGAGAATTCGTTTACAAGGTTACATGCAGTACAATGGCGAGCTGCACTATCAGATCTGCTGTTTATTTAAAATGTTACAGTTTGTTTACTCAGTGTGTGTGTTTGCCAGAAAAAAATGCCACCCATAGTTTCCTCAGTCCCCCAACTCACCGAGAATGGCGGCGGAGAGCGTGGTCGTTCGTGTGTATGAAACCTACCTTCGCAGGCGTAGCCCTGGCGGAAGAGGCCCACCATCAAAGAGCTGCAGTGGGTGCACTGGGTGGGGCTGGAGAAGGTCTTGATGCTCAGATGGTGAGCTTTGGGCTGCGGGCACACGCACGCAAACACACAAGAAGAGAGAGATAACAACACATAGCCAAGCATTACAGACTACCTGACAGCGTGTGCGTGTGGCCAGGTGGTACCTTTGGTGCTGTCAGCAGCGATGTCAGATAGACAGGGGACGGGACAGCAGGGGCAGCAGCAGGGGGCTTGGGGACTGGATCCTGTGGGAGAGAGAGGGGTCAAAGTTCACAAGTCAGCAGGTCAGACTGGAAAAAGGATAGAGCTGAGTCGTGTTCATAAGGCACCAAATGGAAGATAATTTATTGAAACAGGGAGGGACTACATTGAGTTGCCCAATAGGAAACACAATTTTATTTTGCATACCCTAATGAAAATACCTCTGGTTCTACACTGTGAAACTGAACTACGCTTTACTGGGATAAGATAGTCGTTCATTGACCTACATTCAGGATTAAGGTCAAATGTTAATTCTAGAAATGTATTTAATTAATTGACTGGAAAAATGACTATGAAGAAAGGATGTATGGGAGGAATGTGCACCGGGACGGAAGTGTGTGTGAGAGACAGGACACTCACATCCTGTTCAGATGCTACAGAGATTGACGAGGAGAGGACGTCAGACTTCTGAGGCGTGGAGTCAATTTCGCTGACAGAGCTGCTCTGGAGGAGGGAGAGGAATGACAGGACAAGTAAGTGTGTGTGTCTGTGTACTGGGCGGGTGGTACTAATTTCCAGTGTCGCAATGCTTGTGTTGTGTCCAGACGTGTTCCTCTCCTCAAATACTTGTGTTTTCCATGTACTAACTAGTGTTTTGATAAATGAGTATCAGTATCTGAGGCGAGGAACACATCTCAACAACACCTGCACCAACTCACACACACAAGAACTGCCAACGCTAATAGTATTTGACCATCATGAAGGCATACTAGGGACATGTACGGAGTTCATGTGGTTTTGTGAATAAAACTAAAATACATCAGCCCATATTTACAATGCCTTCAGAAAATATTCACACCTCTTGACTTATTTCACATTTTGTTGTGTTACAGCCTGAATTAAAAGTGGATTAAATTGCTTTTTTTGTCACATCTACACACACAAAAACCCATAATAATAAACCTGTTTTAAAATTATTTAAAATTAAATCTATACTTTTTTATTTACCTAAGTATTTACACCCCTGAGTCAATACATGTTAGAATCACCTTTGGCAATGATTACAGCTGTGAGTCTTTCTGGGTAATTTTCTTAGAGCTTTGTATACCTGGAGGGTACAATATTTGAACATTATTATTTACTAAATTCTTCAAGCTCTGAAGTTGGTTGTTAATCATCGCTCGACAGCCATTTTCAAGTCTTGCCATAGATTTTCCTGCTGATTTAAGTCTAACCTGTAACTAGGCTACTCAGGGACATTTAATGCCGTCTTGGTAAGCAACTACAATGTATATTTGGCCTTGTGTTTTAGATTGTCCGCTGAAAGGTGAATGTCTCCCAGTGACTGTTGGAAAGCAGATTGAACCAGGTTTTCCTCTAGGATTTTGCCTGTGCTTAACTCTACTCTGTTTCTTTTTACCAAAAAAAAGTAATTGCCAATGACAAGAATACCCATAACATGATGCAGCCACCACCATGCTTGAAAATATGAAGAGTGGAACTCAGTGACATAATCCTTTGTATTCAGGACAAAGTACATTTCTTTGTCACATTTTTTGTTGCAGTTTTACTTTATTGGCTCATTTTTATTTACCTAGGCAAGTCAGTTAAGAACATATTTTACAATGACGGCCTACCCCGGCCACACCCTCACCCTAAGCAGACGACGCTGGGCCAATTGTGCGCCACCCTATGGGACACGATCATGACCGGTTGTGATATAGCCCAGGATCGAACCAGGGTCTGTAGTGATGCCTTTAGCACTGAGAAGCAGTGCCTTAGACCGCAACGCGCCACTCGGGAGTCCTTGAAAATACCTTTATTGCAAACCAGATGCATGTTTTGGAATATTTGTATTCTTTACAGGCTTCCTTCTTTCCCCCCCCCCCCCTGTCATTTATGTTGGTATTGTGAAGGAACTACAATGCTGTTGTGGATCTATCCTCAGTTCTCCCATCACAGCTATTAAAAGTCACAATTGACCTTCGGTTGAAATCCCTGAGTGCTTTCCTTCCTCTCTGGCAACTGAGTTAGGAAGGACGTCTGTATCTTTGTTGTGACTGGGTGTATTGATACACCAAATAAAGTGTAATTAATAACTTCACCGTGCTCAAAGGATTATTCAATGTCTGCTTTTTTACATTTTTTTACCCATCTACCAATAGGTGCCCTCCTTTGTGAGGCTTTGGAAAACCTCCCTGGTCTTTGGATGAATCTGTTTAAATTTCACTGCTCAACTGAGGGACCTTACAGATAATTGTAAATGTGGGGTACAGAGATGAGGTAGTTATTTAAAAATCATATTAAACACTATTATTGCACACAGAGTTCATGCAACTTATTATATGACTTGTTAAGCACAATGTTACTACTGAACTTATTTACAAAGGGGTTGAATACTAATTGACTTAAGACATTTGAGCTTTCCATTTCTTATTAATTTGTAAAATTTGTGACACAACCTGCATTAAAAATGGAATGTAACACAACAAAATGTGGATTAAGTAAAGGGGTGTGAATACTTTGAAGGCACTGTATTGTCTAAAACATAAGTATACTGTATTATACACAAATCATGTCATCATACACTATTTTGATGTCGATCTACTAATCTGTGGGAAACCTTCAGTATACGGCCCACTTCAGAGTCTAACAATGAGTACGTTTACATGAAAACACAATTCAATATTAAACTGCTTATGGTAGAAGGCCACGTATGGCATTAGTCATGTAAACTCCTTACTCTGCTTATCTTAATTGGCGTAATGTCATAATCGAGGTAAGCATACGCCAATTAAAACACCTGGTTTTCTGAGCAATCTTTCAAATTATTAGGACATGTAAACAGCTTCATCTGTGTTCCAGTTGTGTATTTGTGAAAACTGAAAGAATGCATCTTAGAGTTTAAAAAAAACTTTATATGTCCGAACTCAAATAGTCTTTGCAAAAATAGCGTGGTCACTGTGGTAGAACGTTCATTTTAATTGCCGATTTTTTTATCAAAAGCCCCACCAGGTTGCCTGATTTCAGATGTAAACATGATTATTAGGGAAATGGTTATTTTTGCCAAGCATTTAAACACTTTAAAAGGAAATATTATATTGACCTGACTATACACAATAATTGCACGTAACCATGGTCAATTTAACCACGGAGCGTATCAACTGAAACGTTATGTAGTCTACATTGAACACGTATAGCCTAACAGTGTCACAGATAAGGTTTTGACTTTTGAAAAAAGTTTGGCAAGATTAGGAGAAATCATGGAGGTATCTGACGCTAATCACTTTTTAATGAAAGTAAAATGAAGGGCAGGTTAAATATCCTCCCACTCATTCACTGACTAAAGACGCAGTGAAAAGGTCCTGCTCATCTCAGTGTGCTGCTGTAGGGTTTTATTCCTTTTGACTCGTTAGTTGTGGAGGAAGATAAAAGTATGCTAATAGTTAACAGGGTTTTGTGAGGTGATTGGCTACACCACTGAGGAGTTATGACTGGCGTTATTAGCCGTTAGAGGGCCGGCTAATGCTAACGGTGGGGATTCTGATAAGGAAGCACGTTCTAGAGGAGCAGCTCAGTAACCTTTTAGTGCCCAACACATGCTATGCAGGTTTAGGGGGAGGTTTACTAGGGGAGAAGAGTGCCACCAGCTATGAAAAGGTCTATTTTAGCATAACATCCTTCTAGCTAAATTAGCATTAGCCAAAACCTGTGCTAATCACAAGTTATTTTATTTCACTAAACGTGTAGCAGCGAACCTGTTCACAATATTAACAATAGAAATGCTAGGAAAAGTTCAAACTATAAGAGTATGCACACTACTATATGAGACAAGACATTAAAGGAGCATTAGTCCATATTAGCATGCTACTGGATAACGGCTAATTGCTAAAAAATAGGACAACACACCAGGAGGAAGCTCAATGCTTTCCTCCCGACCTTTTTATACGCTGGCAGCACAACCCCTCGGGTTAGGGGTTAACTGTGAGAAAAAGGGGTAAGGAGCTTTGAGCAGCAAACTTACTTCATATGCAGACGAGGAAGAGACCGAGTCCTTTTTTGGAATGGTGACACACGAGAGGGACCCAAAAAATAAAAAGCACAGGTTTTTCGGGGGTTTATTTTGCAAAGAAAATAACACAAGGGGGTCAAAGAGTTGACAAGGTCATTTACCAGAGTTTACTGCGAGAACATAATTAGACCATCGTTTCCGATGGTTTATCCTGTGTCAATTTATGACCCTAAGAGACTAGAAGGAACAGAGACAAAATAAGTTTCCTCTGAACAAACACTTAAAACAGGTTTTCTGGGGCCTTTAAGCTGACCTGTTGTGACTTCGTTGCTGACTAAACCATTTTTTTTACAAACTTGAGGCAGCCAGGCAGTGAAGAAAACCCTGGTTCACGTTTGCGTTGAGATGAAAATGAGGGGAAACAGTTAGACCAAACTAGCTTCTCTCTCGTTAAGTTCAGGTCACGGCCAGCTTTCTTGTACCCCTACTCTCTCCGGTGCAGTTCCTCCCTTTCATGACTGACTTTCACTGCAGATCCTGTCCAAACAGTGGTGGCTGCATCGGCTTACCATATGCCGATGGGTATCATAACACCGATGTATTCTGTGGGGAGAGGGTCAGGAAGTATGATACCGTTCGCGTCCCCCCTCCGCGCTATTGAAGTCCTTTGAGGTGATGAGGTGATTGAGCACATCAGAGGGCTTGGTGATATGAACTCCGGGGCTTGGCACTCTCACATGTTGAACTGTGTGTCTCTCAATCACTGCATCTAAGGATTTTAGTGTGTGTGTAAATGTGTTTGACAATGCGAGTGTGACAACAGCGCCAGCCAGTCTGTCTGTGTGTGTGTGTGTGTGTGTGTGTGTGTGTCTGTTTATGTTTGTGTGCCAAGTTTCCCACCCTTTGAAATATCTTTATCAACTCCCACCGGCCTGTCACCACCAATACACACAGAGGCGGCGAGACAGTGGCTATTAAGGTTTGTTACGGACATGTGATGAGAGAGACGTGCAGAGAGACACTCACTCTGAACGTCAGGTCATGGGCCAGGGGAGAGGTGTTGAAGTACTCGAAAATTGAGTCCTGGAAATCAGGCAGTTTCATCCCTGTGTTTAGAAGAGAAGGACAGTCAGGTATTATGTTCATAGCCTGCATTTAAACGATTCTAGAGAGGAATACTGTTAATATTTGTACAGTTGAAGGGAAACATGTAACTGACATTACTAGAGAAAGAAATGTAATGTTCTGTTTATAACTGAGAGGTAATCCTTAGAAGTTATGGATGTATGTGCATCTCCAATGATCAAATAAAACCAAACAAACTTTATTCTAAACCTGTACGACCAACTACAATCATACAACATTTGTATGAAGTATAGTATACCAAATACTGTTTATATTAGTCCAGATGAAGAGAATCTAACAGCCTAGAGCACCTTCAGAATGTATTCACACCCCTCGACTTCTTCCACAATATGTTGTGTTACAGCCTGATTAAAATAGATTCACTGACATACATACATACATACATACATACATACATACATACATACATACATACATACATACATACATACATACATACATACATACATACATACATACATACATACATACATACATACATACATACATACATACATACATACATACATACATACATACATACATACATACATACATACATACATACATACATACATACATACATACATACGTTTCACTGTAATAAAAAATGAAAAGCTGAAATGTCTTGAGTCAATAAGCAATAAGTATTTAACCCATTTGTTAATTATGACACACCTAAATAAGTTGAGTAGTAAACATTTGCAAAACTTCTCTAGGGTTGGGGGCAGCATTTGGAATTTTGGATGAAAAGCATGCCCAAATTAAACTGCCTTCTACCCAGGATATGCATATAATTAGTATATTTGGATAGAAAACACTAAAGTTTCCAAAACTGTTAAAATAATGTATGTGAGTTTAACATAACTGATTTGACAGGTGAAAACCTGAGAAATCCATTCAGGAAGTAGGATTTTTGTTTATTTGTAGTTTTCTATTCAATGTCATTCTGAATGAACCCTGGCGTGTCAGCTTTTTCATGTGCGCGACCAGAGAGTGCCTTTCTTGTTTACCTTTTATATTGATGACGTTATTGTTCGGTTGAAATATTATCGATTATTTAGCCTAAAAACAACCCGAGGATTGAATATAAACATCGTTTACATGTTTCTATGAACTTTACGGATACAATTTGGATTTTGTGACTGCGTTTGAGCTTGTGGATTACTGAAGAAAACGGAGGTTTTCGGATATAAAGAGACTTTATCGAATAAAAGGAACATTTATTGAATAAATGAATGTCTTCTGAGTGCAACCATATGAAGATCAAAGGTAAGTGATTCATTTAATCTCTATGTCTGACTTGTGTAACTCTTCTAATTGGCTGGTTACTGTTTGTAATGATTTGTCTGCTGGGCTATGTTCTCAAATAATTGTAAGGTATGATTTCGCCGTAAAGCATTTTTGAAATCTGACACAGTTGTTGGATTCACAAGAAGTTATTCTTTAAACCTAATGTTTAATAGTTGTATCTTTTCTGAATTTTTATAATACAGTATATCTGTATTTGAATTTGGCACTCTACAATCTCACTGGATGTTGGCCAGGTGGGACGCTAGCGTCCCACATACCCTAGAGGGGTTAAGCATGCGTTCCAGTTTGCAACAAGGCACTAAAGTGACACTGCAATAAATGTGGCAAAGGAATTCACTTTTTGTCCTGAATAACAAATGTGTGTAGCAAATCCAATACAACATATTACTGAGAACCATCTACATATTTTCAAGCATAGTGGTGGCTGCATCATGTTGTGGATATGCTTGTAATCGTTAAGGACTGGGGAGTTTTTCAGGATACAAAATAAACGGAATGGAGTTAAGCTGGGGGCAAAATCCTAGAGGAAAACCTGGTTCAGTCTGCTTCCCACCAGACACTGGGAGATGAATTCCCCTTTCATCAGGACAATAACCTAAAACACAAGGCCAAATCTACACGAGTTGCTTACCAAGAAGACAGTGAATGTTCCTGAGTGGCCTAGTTTCTAACTTAAATCTCCTTGAAAATCTATGGTATGAAAACGTTTGTCGAGCAATGATCAATAACCAATGTGACAGAGCTTGAATAATTTTGAAAAGTATAATGGTTAAATGTTGCACAATCCAGGTGTGGAAAGCTCTTAGAGACTTACCCAGAAAAACTCACAGCTGTAAATGCTGCCAAAGGTACTTCAACAAAGTATTGACTCAGGGGTGTGAATACTTATGTAAATGAGATATTTCTGTATTTGATTTTCAATAAATTTGCAAAAATGTATTAAAACGGGTTTTCACTTTATCATTATGGGGTATTGTTTGTAGAGGGATAGAAAAAAATACATTAATACATTTTGAATTCGGGCTGTAAAACAACAAAATGTGGAAAAAGTCAAAGGGTATGAATACTTTTTGTTGGCAATGTATTTGTGTAAGGTGGCATATGCCAGGGACAGTTTAAGGGTAATGCATGGTTGGCCAGAGGTTAGGTTCAGGGTTAGAGCATGGTTGGCCAACCTTTGACGGAGCGGCTCTCCAAGTCCTTCTTCATGCTCTCCAGCTGCTCCGCCATCTCCCTGCTCCTGGACTCGGAATCCTTTAGTTTGCTGTGTGAGAGATTGAAAGAGAGTGTGTGTGTCATGGGGTGAGAGAGAAAAACACGTGGTTTCCACGTCATCCTCCTCATGGCGTTCAAATGTGAAAGAAGATCAGTCATGCTTACTTATTCAAAATAACACTACATCTTCGCATAGATCAACATCTAGCTCGCTTGCATTAGATCTTTCACGTTTGACCCTTGAGAAGATACATGTGTCTCCACATCCCTTGAAAGGTCAAATGCCTGGAGCCAACCATGTGGGGTGGTAACGTGTGTGGTGTATGCATGTGGGGTTAGTTTCAGGGTTAAGGTTGAAGTGAGGTTGAAATTCTTCTTAATTAAAAAAATAAATAAATACAGTACCAGTCAATAGATGGATAGAGCTACTTATTCTAGAGTTTTTCATTATTTCGACTATTTTCTACATTGTAGAATAATAACATCAACATTCTGAAATAACACATATGGAATCACGTTGTAAACAAAAGTGTTAAACATAAAAAATATATTTTATATTTGAGTTTCTTCAAAGCAGAATATAGCCCTATTTGGTAAAAGACCAAATTATTCCATATTATTGCAAGAACATCTCAAATACGCAAAGAGAAACGACAGTCCATCATTACTTTAAGATCAGTCAATACGGAAAAGTTCAATTTTCCTCAAGTGCAGTCGCAAAAACCATCAAGTATTATGATGAAACTGGCTCTCATGAGGACCACCACAGGAAAACCCAGAGTTACCTCTGCAGCAGAGGATAAGTTCATTGGAGTCAACTGAACCTCAGATTGCAGCCCAAATAAATGCTTCATAGAGTTCAAGTAACAGACATCTCAACATCAACTGTTCAGAGGACACGGTGTGAATCAGGCCTTCTTGGTCAAATTGCTGCAATGAGACCACTACTGAAGGACACCAATAAGAAGAGACGACTTGCTTGGGCCAAGAAACACAAGCAATGGACATTAGACCGGTGGAAATCGGTCCTTTGGTCTGATGACCTGGCCTCCACAATCACCCGACCTCAACCCAATTTGATATGGTTTGGGATGAGTTGGACCGCAGAGTGATGGAAAAGCAGCCAACAAGTGCTCAGCATATGTAGTAACTCATTCAACACTTTTTGCAAAGCATTCCAGGTCAAACTGGAGATAATGCCAAGTGTGCAAAGCTGTCATCAAGGCAAAGGGTGACTACTTTGAAGAATCTCAAATATTTTGTTTAACACTGTCACTACATGATTCCATATGTGTTATTTCATAGTTTTGATGTCTTCACTATTATTCAACAATGTAGACAATAGTAAAAAGAAAGAAACTCAAATGACTAGGTGTGTCCAAACTTTTGTGTGGTACCGTATATTAACTTCATATGTGACTCGTTTCAGGAAAGTAGGTTTATGTCACGTGTCACGACTGCATTTAAACTGTTTTTTTTTTAATCAAAATGTGTTTTTTTGGCAGAAATTACTTCTGGAACATGTGAACTTTTATGTGCCTTAATAACAAATGTGTTTGCCACCTGTAAATCCGAATAAAATTGTTAAATTACGAGCCTAGTTGGTTTAGCCACAGAACTCTGTTCCGGAGTTCTAAATTGAGCAGCTGCTGAAAAATGAGCTCCTGTATATATTGAGATTTAAATGGTTTTTTAGAGTGAAGTACATCGAAAAAAAATCAAGAGAAAACTGCAAAACTCAATAGAAGACAAAACAAGGAACAAACCAAAAAAGACAGGCTTTTGAAAAATTAACTATTTTTCATAAAATTGTACAGTTATCTTAGCTAGCTGAATTGCTAGCAGAATTGTTTACTTGTTGCTAAGCAGTTGCTAGGGACTCTCCTGGAAGAAGCTAGCTAGTTTACAAGGAATAACAACAAAAAATATCTAGTTAACAGAAGAAAGGAAGACAAAATAAGGACAAAAGAAAAGAAGAAAAGGAAAAGAAAGAGGACAACAAAGTGAAACAGTCAGCACTTCTATTGCAACTTCGTATTTCGTCGTCCTAACGTAGTCTACACTGCCATCTGCCCAGCAGCTAGCCAGCTAGCAAACGTCCACCGTCTACCGAATAGCAGCACTGTAGAAACTATTACACTCAACTGAACGACTTGATTAGTGTAGTGTTAGCTAGCTACATAGTTGTCTTTGCTGTCTTCGTATCCAAGATAATTGTGTAGTTTAGAGCGTGTAGTCTTAGAGTGATTATTTTAATTTACCGAGGTTAGCTAGCCAGCTATTTGTCGTCCTTAACGTAGGAGACACTGCTAGATAGCCAACAGCTAGCCAACGTCTACTGAATAGAACTTCCGCACTCAACAACCCGGTCGCATTCCGCTTCGCTCCACAGGTAGTATCACATTTTTCATTTCATTTCATTACAGCACAACGGTTTGATTTGTTTGATCGTAGCTAGCTACATAGCTAGCTACATAGCCGTCTGTGTATTAAAGATAATTGTGTAGTCTAGAGCGATTTTCTAGGTTAGCTAGCCAGCTATTGTCGTTCTTTTAACGCAACGTAACGTAATCAACACTGCTAGCTAGCCAGCTAGCCCCCGAATAGCAGCACTGTAGAAACTATTACACTCAACGGAACGACTTGATTAGTGTAGTGTCAACAACGCAGCCACTGCCAGCTAGCCTACAAAGTCAACAACGCAGCCACTGCCAGCTAGCCTACTTCAGCAGTACTGTATCATTTTAATCATTTTAGTGAATAAGATTCTTGCTACGTAAGCTTAACTTTCTGAACATTCGAGACGTGTAGTCCAATTGTCATTCCAATCTCCTTGCATTAGCGTAGCCTCTTCTGTAGCCTGTCAACTATGTGTCTGTCTATCCCTGTTCTCTCCTCTCTGCACAGACCATAGAAACGCTCCACAACGCGTGGCCGCTGCCACCCTAATCTGGTGGTCCCAGCGTGCACGACCCACGTGGAGTTCCAGGTCTCCGGTAGCCTCTGGAACTGCCGATCTACAGCCAACAAGGCAGAGTTCATCTCAGCCTATGCCTCCCTCCAGTCCCTTGACTTCTTGGCACTGACAGAAACATGGATCACCACAGATAACACTGCTACTCCTACTGCTCTCTCTTCGTCCGCCCACGTGTTCTCGCACACCCCGAGAGCTTCTGGTCAGCGGGGTGGTGGCATCGGGATCCTCATCTCTCCCAAGTGGTCATTCTCTCTTTCTCCCCTTACCCATCTGTCTATCGCCTCCTTTGAATTTCATGCTGTCACAGTTACCAGCCCTTTCAAGCTTAACATCCTTATCATTTATCGCCCTCCAGGTCCCCTCGGAGAGTTCATCAATGAGCTTGATGCCTTGATAAGCTCCTTTCCTGAGGACGGCTCACTTCCCACAGTTCTGGGCGACTTTAACCTCCCCACGTCTACCTTTGACTCATTCCTCTCTGCCTCCTTCTTTCCACTCCTCTCCTCTTTTGACCTCACCCTCTCACCTTCCCCCCTACTCACAAGGCAGGCAATACGCTCGACCTCATCTTTACTAGATGCTGTTCTTCCACTAACCTCATTGCAACTCCCCTCCAAGTCTCCGACCACTACCTTGTATCCTTTTCCCTCTCGCTCTCATCCAAAACTTCCCACACTGCCCCTACTCGGATGGTATCGCGCTGTCCCAACCTTCGCTCTCTCTCCCCCACTACTCTCTCCTCTTCCATCCTATCATCTCTTCCCTCTGCTCAAACCTTCTCCAACCTATCTCCTGATTCTGCCTCCTCAACCCTCCTCTCCTCCCTTTCTGCATCCTTTGACTCTCTATGTCCCCTATCTTCCAGGCCGGCTCGGTCCTCCCCTCCCGCTCTGTGGCTTGACGACTCATTGCGAGCTCACAGAACAGGGCTCCGGGCAGCCGAGCGGAAATGGAGGAAAACTCGCCTCCCTGCGAACCTGGCATCCTTTCACTCCCTCCTCTCTACATTTTCCTCCTCTGTCTCTGCTGCTAAAGCCACTTTCTACCACTCTAAATTCCAAGCATCTGCCTCTAACCCTAGGAAGCTCTTTGCCACCTTCTCCTCCCTCCTGAATCCTCCTCCCCCTCCCCCCCCTCCCTCTCTGCAGATGACTTCGTCAACCATTTTGAAAAGAAGGTCGACGACATCCGATCCTCGTTTGCTAAGTCAAACGACACCGCTGGTTCTGCTCACACTGCCCTACCCTGTGCTCTGACCTCTTTCTCCCCTCTCTCTCCAGATGAAATCTCGCGTCTTGTGACGGCCGGCCGCCCAACAACCTGCCCGCTCGACCCTATCCCCTCCTCTCTTCTCCAGACCATTTCCGGAGACCTTCTCCCTTACCTCACCTCGCTCATCAACTTATCCCTGACCGCTGGCTACGTCCCTTCCGTCTTCAAGAGAGCGAGAGTTGCACCCCTTCTGAAAAAACCTACACTCCATCCCTCAGATGTCAACAACTACAGACCAGTATCCCTTCTTTCTTTTCTCTCCAAAACTCTTGAACGTGCCGTCCTTGGTCAGCTCTCCCGCTATCTCTCTCAGAATGACCTTCTTGATCCAAATCAGTCAGGTTTCAAGACTAGTCATTCAACTGAGACTGCTCTTCTCTGTATCACGGAGGCGCTCCGCACCGCTAAAGCTAACTCTCTCTCCTCTCATCCTTCTAGACCTATCGGCTGCCTTCGATACTGTGAACCATCAGATCCTCCTCTCCACCCTCTCCGAGTTGGGCATCTCCGGCGCGGCCCACGCTTGGATTGCGTCCTACCTGACAGGTCGCTCCTACCAGGTGGCGTGGCGAGAATCTGTCTCCTCACCACGCGTTCTCACCACTGGTGTCCCCCAGGGCTCTGTTCTAGGCCCTCTACTATTCTCGCTATACACCAAGTCACTTGGCTCTGTCATAACCTCACATGGTCTCTCCTATCATTGCTATGCAGACGACACACAATTAATCTTCTCCTTTCCCCCTTCTGATGACCAGGTGGCGAATCGCATCTCTGCATGTCTGGCTGACATATCAGTGTGGATGACAGATCACCACCTCAAGCTGAACTTCGGCAAGACGGAGCTGCTCTTCCACCCGGGGAAGGACTGCCCGTTCCATGATCTCGCCATCACGGTTGACAACTCCATTGTGTCCTCCTCCCAGAGCGCTAAGAACCTTGGCGTGATCCTGGACAACACCCTGTCGTTCTCAACTAACATCAAGGCGGTGGCCCGTTCCTGTAGGTTCATGCTCTACAACATCCGCAGAGTACGACCCTGTCTCACACAGGAAGCGGCGCAGGTCCTAATCCAGGCATTTGTCATCTCCCGTCTGGATTACTGCAACTCGCTGTTGGCTGGGCTCCCTGCCTGTGCCATTAAACCCCTACAACTCATCCAGAACGCCGCAGCCCGTCTAGTGTTCAACCTTCCCAAGTTCTCTCACGTCACCCCGCTCCTCCGCTCTCTCCACTGGCTTCCAGTTGAAGCTCGCATCCGCTACAAGACCATGGTGCTTGCCTACGGAGCTGTGAGGGGAACGGCACCTCAGTACCTCCAGGCTCTGATCAGGCCCTACACCCAAATAAGGGCACTGCGTTCATCCACCTCTGGCCTGCTCGCTTCCCTACCACTGAGGAAGTACAGTTCCCGCTCAGCCCAGTCAAAACTGTTCGCTGCTCTGGCTCCCCAATGGTGGAACAAACTCCCTCACGACGCCAGGACAGCGGAGTCAATCACCACCTTCCGGAGACACCTGAAACCCCACCTCTTGAAGGAATACCTAGGATAGGATAAAGTAATCCTTCTCACCCCCCTTAAAATATTTAGATGCAATATTGTAAAGTGGCTGTTCCACTGGATGTCATAAGGTGAATGCACCAATTTGTAAGTCGCTCTGGATAAGAGCGTCTGCTAAATGACTTAAATGTAAATGTAATGTAAAATGAAAAAGTCTTGATTGGCTGAGAAAACGACTGGGCTGGACATGCCGAGACATTATTTTGGATTGGTCTGCCATGTTGCACACTTCTGTCTATAACATGAGCTGGTCAGTATGTGTAAGTAATCCATTCTAACACAGCTTTTTTGAAAGATAACACGTAGTAAAACTGCAAAAGTGTTGCTCTCCACTTTCTGGAGGACAGAGTTTTGAAATCAGTGGAATTAGAGAACGATCGCTAAGGAGATGGAGAAAATTCTAGTGTTTGATTGCAAATATGCAGACGGAGTTGAAAAGAGAACACACTGAAGGCTGTTGTATAAAAACCTGTCTCCGGATTATACCTTCAAACTAAGGGCAACCATGGTCCATGCATGTAAGTGGGTAAATTAGTCTAGCTAGCTCAATTTTCAGATATTACACGTTTCTAATTTTGTCAGAAGGTCGTTTTCATTTCAAGATAAAGTGTACTTTTAGCTAGTTAACGTTAGCTGGCTGGCTCGCTAGCTAACGTTACGTGTATGATCTGTGTGTAGTTATATTATTTGTATCTCCAAGCCAATTGCATTGCTAGTTATAGCCTAATGTAGCTAGCTAACATTGAATCTGGTTGGTTAGATACCTGCAAATTCATGCATGGTAGTAACTTTATGAGTTGGGATTATGGTTCATTGTTATGCTATTTATTATTTATTTAACTAGGCAAGTCAGTTAAGAAAAAATTATTGTTTACAATGACGGCCTACACCGACCAAACCCTAACGACGCAGGGCCAACTGTGCGCCGCCCTATGGGACACCCAATCACGGCCTGTTATGATACAGCCCGGAATCTAACCAGGGTCTATAGTGATGCCTCTAGCCATGAGATGCAGTGCCTTAGACCGATGCGCCACTAGCTACAGATCTAAACAAAAGTCCTCTACTATGCAAGTAACCATTTTAATAGAATGTTCATGATGCCACTGCGACAACTGTCAATAGACATAGCTGATAAATTCACTCTGGCTATCAACTGCGATTTCAGAGCACTGTTGTCTGAGTGTGCCGGAGCACAGAATAACTGACATTTCCGAACGCTCAACACCCGTTGAATACGGCCGGTGTCAGTTATTGTTGGTAAAAAAGCGTAATTAAATTGTTGCCAGCAGCACAGTTACAGTCACCGATGCTCTGAATAACATAAAAACAGCCTAACCAGCTCTGCTAGGGTGAGTAAAATGGTCAGAATGAGCTGTTCTCTCAAAAGTGTCGAAGTAGCTAGCAAGCTAGTGTAACGGATGTGAAACGGCTAGCTTAGTTAGCGGTGTGCGCTAAATAGCGTTTCAATCGGTTACGTTACTTGCTCTGAGACCTTGAAGTAGTGTTTCCCCTTGCTCTGCAAGGGCCGTGGCTTTTGTGGAGCGATGGGTAACGATGCTTCGAGGGTGACTGTTGTTGATGTGTTCAGAAGGTCCCTGGTTCGCGCCCGGGTATGGGCAAGGGGACGGTTTAAAATTATACTGTTACACTAGCCAACGTTAGCGTGGGTACTTGACTGCTGCTGTTAGGTCAGAACGCTCGGATCAATCCTACTCCGGCCAGAACATCCAGTACGCACACTGAACACAGAGCGAAATGCTCTGAATTTACAAACGGACAATATGACAATGCTCTGAATTCAGCACTTTGAGCACACTCTGGCACTCCAGATTGTAAATTTATAAACACACCAGTAGTATAAACCAGCCTTTAGCCTTAATCATTGGTTGTTTAGTACATGGCCTCACATGTGAATCCTTAAAGGGTTGGGGGGGGCTAAGTCTTTAGAGGTGTGAACAATGCTCAATGGGTGTAGACAAAGAGCTCTCCAGTAGGTGTACCAAAATGGTAAAAGGCCATTTTCTAAAAAAGTTGAGTTACAAGTTTATCAACTTTCAAAGCAAAATTACATTCCCATTGTTCCTGAAATGCAGTGTATGATAAACCATTTTGTAGCTCTGAGTCTCTACTTTATCCAATGTAAAAAAACACCATTTCAAATTTTTCTCCATAATACTGAATTGAGCTGGCCGGTCACATATTCCAAATAGAATGCTTTATATTGTGTATCTGAAAAGTAAAACTAATATTGTAACAAAACAAAGCTGCAACATCGTATGGCAGTGCCTTCCTTGCAATTCCGGTGCGTCACACCACGCGCACTGAGGAAGGTGCAAGGCAAAACCTATGCCATTACACAAGAGGATTTAGAGTTGAGCACATTCTCTTCTTTACGGTTGGGGGGGTCGCCTGGGCGGGGCTGACCTTTCAAAGGAGATGTTGGCGGCCTTGAACTTGTGGAGCTCCTCCTGGACGAGCTGCTTGGCCCGAATCTCAGCGTCCAGGGCCGACTGCAGCTCCAGACGGGCCGACATGTCCAGCTTCTGGCTGCGGCGCACCTTCCACAGGGGGTCCTGGGGACGAGGCAGGATTATTAGATTGTATTCAGGGTGGGGAGCAAGGTTTCATGTGATTACATTAATCAGTGGTCAATTCAACTCGCTCTGAGTATGGGGTGCAGTTAAGAGTACGGCGCTGACAACACCAGGAATGTGGTTTGAATTCTCTGGTGGGCCAAAATGAGCTAACTAAGTCACTTAACTGATTCCTGTCAGAGATGAGTAACCAGGCAACTGGCCAATAAGGTGACTTCCTCTACGTGCTGAATCTGCTCCTGTATTCACATTCTCTCCATGGTAAGTCTGGTGACTGGTTTTCCAGGAATCACTGGGTTCCTGTCTATAATCAAGCTGTGATGTAATAGTCCACATGTAATTCAATAGAGTGTGTAAGACGTAAGAATCCGTCATTCTAGAAAAAAAGATAACTGAACATGGCCTCAATGAAAACACCTGTTCAACAATAAAACCTCAAACAACCATATCGGCCCAACTAAAATACAATTCAGCAGGTGCAAAAAATCCTATGACATTTCATTAATTCCACCCTACCCTCTCTCACAAACACAATGCGATGGACATGTTAAATTGAGCGAAGGAGGGAGCGCCATTCGGCTGCCGATGACAAATTGACTTTTCAGGATGACATTCCGTGGATGCTGACGGATCGCGTAACATCGCGGCCTAAAGAGCCAGGAAATGATGATGCATCATATGGGGGGGGGGGGGGGGGGGTTAGAGAGCGAGAGAGAGAGAGAGGGGGGGGCAATATGTCTGGAATGGATGCTCATATCAATATCACATTCAGGATCGATACAGTGCTATATAGTGTATGTGAACCACTGACATACATACATACACTGTACAAACGTCAATATGGAGCACAGTCCAGGACATTAAATTGTGTGTACTTTTTGCACAGCACAAATGTGGAGCCCTTTCTACTCAAAGTAGCTTGAGTGCTATATGAAAAGTAATTGCTTACATTTTGTTCATTGTGACTGAAAGCCATGTCAAATGCAGTGCCTTCTACCAATAGGTGCCCTTTGCAAGGCATTGGAAAACCTCCCTGGTCTTTGAGGTTGAATCTGTGTTTGAAATTCACTGCTCGACTGCGAAACCGTACATATAATTGTATGTGTGGAGTACAAAGATGAGATGTCATAAAAAAAATCATGTTTAACAAAATGATTGCACACAGAGTGAGTCCATGCAACTTATTTAGACTTGCCATAACAAAGGGGTTGAATACTTATTGCTTTCCATTTTTAATTGCACTGAACAAAAATATAAACGCAACACCTAAAGTGTTGGTCCCATGTTTAATGAGCTGAAATAAAAGATCCCAGAAATCTTCCATAAGCACAAAAAGCTTATTTCTCTCAAATGTTGAGTACAAATGTGTTTATATCCCTGCTAGTGAGCATTTCTCCTTTGCCAAAATAATCCATCCACCTGACAGGTGTGGCATATCAAGAAGTCAGTTAAGAACACATTCTTATTTTCAATGTAGGCCCATAGGGCTCCTGTTTAAAGTACAGAACTATGGGCCTACAGTAAGTCAAACCTACTCCATAAGCACCCTATTCCATACATAGTTCTGTACTTTTAACAGGAGCCCTATGGGCCTACAGCAAGTCAAACTTACTCCAAAAGCACCCTATTCCATACATAGGGCTCTGGTCAAAAGTCGTGCACTATGGGGCCAACTCAGTGTGGTGTTAGCGTGTTCGCCCTGAGATTGGAAGGTTGATACCAAACTATAAAAATAGGATTTGTCTGTACTTGGCACTCAGCATTAAGGAAATATATTGGGGGTAAGGAAGGCCCTGCGACAGATTACCGTTCTGTCTAGGGGGTGTACTTGTACCCTCACGCTCCTATGAGTCATTCCGGCAAACTTACACTGGGAAGCACCACTGGGGCATCAGAAAAATTGTAGGTTTATACCACAGCACAGCAGTAATGACAAGGTAAAATGAATAGACAGGGTGTAGCCTACACACTACACAGCTTGTGGTGCTCAGAAACAGCCGCTGGACCCTCCAGTCAGGCAACCTGACCTGCTTCAATTAACATCCGTCCCTAGAGACGCCTGCGCTCAGACCGGGGGGGGGGGGGGGGGGGGGGGGGGGTTAATTTAACAATGACATGTATAATCCCAGGATACAAACACCCCGGAGGGGATGGGGCGTGTGCGTGGGTTTCTCTCTGGTACCCATCTTACCAGTGGCTTGGAGCCCAGGCTGGAGCAGCGGAGTGACTCGAGCTCCTCGGTCATCTTGGAGGCCAAGGCCTGCAGGTAGCCGCGGGCGTCCTTCTCATCGCTCACCCTACGGGGTCAGACAGACATCAGCTTAGGAAAGGTTTCTGAAGAATCTATACAGGCCGTACACAGGGTTTAAACATTTTAAAAACAGAAAAGGAACATTTGCTATCCTATTGGACAAGTTCACAGCCCCGTATAGCTGCCTTTCCCCTCACCACTGAATGATCTCGGCAATCTGGGCCTCCCAGTGAGCCACGCTCTCCTTCTTAGAGGCCAGGTCCTGCAGCTCGTCCTCCAGCTGACGGTTCTGAGCGGTCAGCTTGTCCACAAACGTACACAGCTGAGAGAGAGAAAGCGGGAGATAGCAGGAGATGGAGGGGGGGACGGGGGACCGGGAGATAGTGGGGGTGATGGAGAGGGGGGAGAGAGAGAAAGAGAGTGACAGGAAAGGAGAGAGCAGGAAAGAGGTAGAGAGTGGGGGGGAGAAGAAGAGAGCGATAGCGAGAGAGAGTGTCAGGTTAAGTGTCCATTCACAACGCCTGTCTTTCCCACAGCGTGTACCTCTGTACGTATGTGTGGTCCTTACCCTGTCGGTCTCCGCGTTCAGCTTGCCGTTGTCCTCGGTCAGCATGCTGCGCTCACGCTCGTACTTGTCCTTCAGAGCGCCTACTGCCTCGTCCATCTCGGTTTGCCTGCACACACACGCACAGAATGAGATCAAGTACTCAAGTCTGCAGGTCAAACAGTCGGTCACCCTTGGTTAAACAGCTTGGGGACAGGGCAAATGTAGCCCCTCTTACATCTATAGACGGTTCATATGAGCTCAAAATGAAAGGCTTGTTTTGAAGCTGTAGTACTAGTTTATAATTAGGTTGCTTACAAAGGTTGGGAGTAAAACAAGTTTATATTTGGGGTTCTGATGGGGGACGACAGTTGAACTGAGCTCACAAGTTATTTTCTCCAAGAATCAATGGGTATAAATAATTAGTGGATGCTAGCCTAGCCCACCTTTCACTCTCAACAAAGCCTATGCTATTAAAACCTGTCCTAGCTAGACCTCTACTATCCTAACCCACCTCTTGCTCTTGGAAAAGCCTATCCTAAACCCACCTCTCTTTCTTGGCTTTCTCCAGCTTGTCCTTGAGTACACGCAGCTCCTTGTTCAGGGAGAGCTGCTGGCCCTCTGAGTCGTGGAGCTCTTTCCGGAGGCCCTTGAGCTCACTGGTGTGGGAGGCCTCGCGGCGCACCAACTCCTCCTCGTAGGACAGCACCTTCTTGTCCAGCTCCGACTTTACCCTGGACAGCTCCTGAAGCAGCCCTGGGCTGCTGCTTCCGCTGCCGCGCGCACTGCCCAGCTGCTTCACCTGGGGGGAGGAAGCGAGAGAAATGGCAAATAAACAAAAAATGTACAACATGAAAGAGAGAAAGTTTATAAATCCTCTTAACTTCTTGGTGACACGGGGGCAGGTTTGAGTAGCTTAGATGAATAAGGTGCCCAGAGTAAACTGCCTGCTACTCTGTCCCAGATGCTAATATATGCATATTATTAGTAGTATTGGATAGAAAACACTGAAGTTTCTAAAACTGTTAGAATGATGTCTGAGTATAACAGCACTCATATGGCAGGAGAAAACCTGAGAAAAATCCAACCAGGAAGTGAGAAATCTGAGGCTTGTAGTATAACTCAGCCCTTATTGTAGATACATTGGGATATTGGTTGTGTTGCACTCCCTGCGGCTTCCACTAGATGTCAACAGTCTTTAGAACTTTGTTTGAGGCTTCTACTGTGAGGTAGGACCGAATGAGAGAGGAATGAGTCAGGTGTCTGGCAGAGTGCCACAGGCTCTGAGGCGCAGTCACGAGAGAGTTAGCTCTCGTTCCATTGCTTTTCTACAGACATAGGAATTCTCCGGTTGGAACATTATTGAAGATTTATGATAATAAGATTTATGATAACAACATCATCCTAAAGAATGATTCTGTACTTAGTTTGACAAGTTTCTACCTTTAAATTTTCGTCCGACGTTCGGCTGGACCTGAACGCGCTTTTGGATTTGTTTACCAAACGCCCTAACAAAAGAAGCTATTTGGGCATAAATGGACATTATCGAACAAAACAAACATTTATTGTGGAACTGCGATTCCTGGGAGTGCATTCTGATGGGGATCATCAAAGGTAAGTGAATATTTATAATGCCATTTATGACTAATATTGACTACCCAATATGGCGGATATCTTTTTGGCTGCTTTGTTGTCTGAACGCTGTACTCAGATTATTGCATGGTTTGCTTTTTCCGTAAAGTTTTTGGGAAATCTGACACAGCGGTTGCATTAAGGAGAAGTAGATCTCTAATTCCATGTATAACACTTGTATTTTTCATCAACATTTATAATGAATATTTCTGTAAATAGATGTGGCTCTCTGCAAAATCACTGCATGTTTTAGAACTACAGAACGTAATGCACCAATGTAAAATGACATTTTTTGGTAAAAGTATGCACTTTATCGAACAAAACATACATGTATTGTGTAACATGAAGTCCTATGAGTGTCATCTGATGAAGATCATCAAAGGTTAGTGATTCATTTTATCTCTATTTGTGCTTTTTGTGACTTCGCTCTTTGGCTGGAAAAATGGCTGTGTTTTTCTGTGGGTTGGTGGTGACCTAATATAATCGTTTGTGGTGCTTTCTCTGTAAAGCGTTTTTGAAATCAGACACTGTGGCTGGATTAACAAGAATTGTATCTTTAAAATGGTGTAAAATACTTGTATGCTTGAGGAATTGTAATTATGAGATTTTTGTTGTTTTGAATTTGGCGCCCTGCACTTTCACTGGCTGTTGGCGGGGTGGGACGCTACCGTCCCACATATCCCAGAGAGGTTAAGGATCTACGGGATCGGTGTCCCTATACCGGGACGGTTGTTGCATACGTGTGCTATTGTGACTAGAATGATGTAAGTAACAAACTTTCCCGGACATGGGCAGAAAGCTTAAATTCTTGTTAATCTAACTGCTTTGTCCAATTTACAGTAGCTTTCACAATAAAAAACTACCATGCTATTGTTTGAGGAGAGTGTACAACAACACTTTCATCACGGCAACTGGTGTGATACATTCATCTCTGAGGGTAAATAATGTACTTACATTCAGTAATCTTGCTCTGATTTGTCATCCTGAGGGTCCCAGAGATAAAATGTAGCATTGTTTTGTTGGATAAAATCCATTTTTATATTCAAATGTAGGAACTGGGTTCTACAGTTTGAACCCCTGTTGAAAAGGAAAAAATCTGAAAATGGGGTGGACAAAGTGACAGGCTAGCAACGTCACAAAAACGACAGACAAGAATGTCTGAAATGCTTCTCTCATTTTTTCTCTCATCATTATTGCCTTGCTTCCTGGAAGCCAAGGGACCTCCCAATCCAGCCCTGACTGAGTCAGCCCTGGTTTAGATAAGAAGTATATACAGTGAAGTAGTTTTGCATGCCAGGCCATAAACCTTGCTCTAATGCAACCCAGTCAAGCCTCCATAATGCTCTATGGGGGCCAGCTGTTAGTCTAGACCCATTGCCAACAACAAAAAACACACACACACACTATATATAGCCATGCCAGAGGGAAGACCCCTCAGCTATCTGGGGGGAAGGGAGGGGAGAAGGAAAAAGATATAGCAGGGGGATAGGGGAGAGAGTACAAGGATAGTGGAGAGAGCGAGGAAGTGGGGGAGGGGAAAGAGAATGAAAGGGAGAGCAGGGGGATAGGGGAGAGAGTACGACGATAGGGAAAAGGGTGGAAAAGGGAAGCACAGCAGGGAAAGGAGAAAGAGGTAGGTGGGGAGAAGGAGAGGTACTAGTAGGGGTAGGGAGAGGAGAGTTGAGACAGGTAGAGGAGGGAGAGAACGTGAAAGGGCACAGGAACATCAGTGAAAAGGAGCGCGTGTGAACTCTGACCTTGAGGATCTCAAGTTCCATCTCCAGCTGTTTGGAGTAGACCTCGCTGTGCTCACGCAGCTTACGCTGCTTAGATGCCTCCGCCTTGGCATCCTCCAACTGGGCCTCCAGCTAACACACAAACACATTGAGACAAAGCAGAGGTTAACGTCAACATACAGTTTTATATCCTTCCACCAGGAAATATTTATGCACACATATACCACGTTCTTATTCTAAACCACACCAAACATTCATGGGCATGTATTGAGTAAATATGTGTATTGGCATTATGCATACCAGTACTGTGAATATGAATGAACAGTATTTGGGAGATGGTGAGGAGATGAGACATTGGTTTATCACCCTCCCTGGCCCCATTAACTTCAGCTGGGGTCACCAAAACCCATGTGGAATCTAAAAACACAGGCAAGGCCAAAGCAATATGGAGGAAGCCTTCTAGGAATTTGCTTTAACCTGCCCAGTTCTTCAATGTCAGTGGAGGTGGAGGACGCTATTTTAGGACTACTGAGATACAACCCTAGGTTGTTTTGGCAGTGTGTGTATTATGTTTCCTAACCCCTAAAAGGGCTCTACAAACTCTATGCAAACTGAGCTATGGTGTATCTTATACGGTCCATTCCATAAATTCAGCTGCACTTAGGTACGTAGAATTGTGTAGAGAGAGACGCAAACAGAGAGACGCAAACAGAACTCCGGCGTTCCGTTTGCATAGAGTAAAGTTCACAGGTAACTTTTGAGATATTTTGTAGTCACGTTGAGCAAGTTGGAACAGGTGTTTTTCTGGATCAAACGCGCCAAATAAATGGACATTTTGGATATATATCGACGGAATTAATCTAACAAAAGGACAATTTGCGATGTTTATGGGACATATTGGAGTGCCAACAAAAGAAGCTCGTTAAAGGTAAGGCATGTTTTATATTTTTATTTCTGCGTTCTGTGTCACGCCTGCAGGGTTGAAATATGCTTTTCTCTCTTTGTTTACGGAGGTGGTATCCTCAGATAATAGCATCGTATGCTTTCGCCAAAAAGCCTTTTTGAAATCTGACATGTTAGCTGGATTCACAACAAGTGTGGCTTTAATTTGCCATCTTGCATGTGTGATTTAATGAAAGTTTGATTTTATAGTAATTTATTTGAATTTGGCGCTCCACATTCTCCCTGGCTTTTGGCCAGGTGAGACGCTAGCGTCCCACATATCCCAGAGAGGTTAAGGGGATTCTGACATTCAGATGGAGAAATAAACAAATGGATAAAAAGCTGATGATCAAAGATACAGCTGGAGAGGTGTCACGATCGTTATAATGAGTGGACCAAGATGCAGCATGGTATGGTTACACCCTCTTTATTAGGTAGTGAAACTCAAAGAAAACAAAAAAACACTCAGCTCAGGTAGTGCTCGCAGGCAACTATACATAGACAAGATCCCACAAAGCACAATGGGGATCATATTTAAATATGATCCCCAATCAGAGACAACAATAAACAGCTGCCTCTGATTGGGAACCATACCAGGCCAACATAGATATATAATTCACCTAGATAACCCACCCTTAAAATCACACCCGACCTAACCAACATAGAGAATAAACATCTCTATGGTCAGGGCGTGACAAGAGGAGAGAAGTTGGTTTGTGCTTTCTGAATGGCAGGAGGAGCCATAACACTAAAACAGGTTGCGTGTTGAGGTTTAGAGTCTGGTATTCTTGTATAGACAGTCACATAAGCACACACACAGTTAATAATACACATATCAACCACAACCAATACACTCAATTATGCCCTCATCACAGAAAGCTAAACATTGCTAACACATTGCCATTCCACCTCCGGCATGCTAACTTTATCCACAATTGTTAGCATGCTAAGTGTTAGTGAACTTAATGTTAGTAAGCTAAGACTTAGCAAGCCAAATGTTAACAGAGATGGTAGAGAAAGCGAAACCACCTAAATGTTTTCAGGTCGGGGCAGGGCCACTCTGGTTTGCTTATTGCCCTTGACCTGCAGAGGTGGTGTCCCAGAGACTATAGAGAAAGGAGACATCTCACTGGCAAATTGTTTCTGGTCAGGATGGGGTGGGTGGGGCGAGCGTGGTGGGGACAATAAGTTGACCAGAAGCAGCTGTTCCCTCTCTCGGGAAAGTATACTCACGAGAGAAAACGACCACTTACAAAGACAGGAACAGTGACAATTTTTTCAACAGTAAATGGCCTGAGTGAACTCTAAAATTATCCACCATTATTGATGCTAGCAAGCAAAGACTTAGCAAGTGAACAAGATAAACATTAGCAAGCTAAGAGTTAGCAATCTAAGTACTAGCAAGGTAAAGGTTAGCAAGCTAAATGTTAGCGAGCTAAGTGTTATAAAGCAAAACCAAACAAATTGTTACTTAGCAAGCTAAATGCTAGCACTTTAAGTGTTAGCATTAGTGAGCAGCGCGCTAGTCACTTTTCCGTCTCACCTCCTTGCGAACCTTCTCAGTCTTGCGGATGTCCTGGCGCATTGCGTCCACCTTCTGCACAGCAGCATCCATCTCCTCCTCCTTGTCGCGGAGCTGGCGCGAGAGGCGCTGCTTGGTGGAACGCAGCTCGGCCATGCGTTCATTCAGCTCAGAGAACTCCTGAAGGGCCAGTTTCCTCTGGCTATGGGCCTCCTTCAGCTCCTTGGTCTGGGACTTGAGGCGCTCCAGGGACTCCACCAGTTGCTGTTGGTGGAGAAGGAGAGGGGAAGCATGGGGGTGAGAGAGAGGTGGAGAGAGTAGATAAGGGAGGGAGAGAGTGAGAAAGAAGGAAGGAGGGTGAGATTGTAGATGGGGAAGAGAAGGAAGGGAGAGGAAGGTTGAGTGAAAGGGTGGGTGGGTAGGTGAGGGAAATGGAGAGAGAAATAAAGAGTCAGGAGAGAGCAGAGGAGGAAGGGTGTGAGGGAGTGAGAGGGCAGCAAAAGAAAAGAGAGCAGAGGAGGAAGGGTGGGAGGGAGTGAGGGCAGCAAAAGAAAAGAGAGCAGAGGAGGAAGGTTGGGAGGGAGTGAGAGGGCAGCAAAAGAAAAGAGAGCAGAGGAGGAAGGGTGGGAGGGAGTGAGAGGGCAGCAAAAGAAAAGAGAGAGAGAGCAGAGGAGGCAGGAGAGATGGTGAGAGAGAAACAGACAGAGCCAGACAGAATGAAAGGTGAGTAGATGAAATGAGGAGAGGGAGCGAAAGCATGAGAGAAAGAAAGAGAAAGGAGGATGAGAGGAGAGGAATCGGGAGAGAAATAAAAAGTAATCAGTTAACTACCAATTATAAGCTCGACTGACACTAAAACATACATAGATAATTAGCACCGAACAAATTAATAATCTCCAGCTCCACACCAAAATGTGAAAATGGTGGGTTTCTATGGCTGCCTGAACTTGTCCAATAACAAACACATGGTGTGCACTAATAAAAATGAGCCTGGGGTGGGTTTGAAGGTCAGGGGGGGGTGATGTTACCTTGTGGATTTCCTCCTTCTCTAGTCTAAGGGATTTGACCTGCTTGTCCAGGGTATTCAGCTTGGAGGAGGAGCTCTCGAAGTCCTGGCGCAGCGTCACCACCTCCTCCAGCTGGTGCTCCAGCTTATCAGAGTCTGAAAGGGCAAAAAGGGGGGACTTCCTGGTTAGCGGGATGGTGATAGGTTAGGGTCAATGTTTCCCAAAAGGTCACAATTTTACTGGAGAAGGGCTTCAGACTGGGTTTCAGGAAGAAATCTTTGATTTATTTTGTAAAGAAAACTAATAAAATATACTACTTTGTTTATGCAAAAGGTGACAAGAACTGAGCCCTACAGATGTAGAACCATAGATGTGCCTTATATATACACACAGTACCAGTCAAAGGTTTGGACAACACCTACTCAAAAGGTTTTTCTTTACTTTTACTATTTTCTACTTTGTAGAAAAATAGTGAAGATATCAAAACTATGAAATAACAAATACATATATTTGAGATTCTTCAAAGTAGCCACCCTTTGACACTCTTGGCATTCTCTCAACCAGCTTCATGAGGAATGCTTTTCCAACAGTCTTGAAAGAGTTCCCACATATGCTTAGCACTTGTTGGCTGCTTTTCCTACAGTCCAACTCATCCCAAACCAATCTCAATTGGGTTGAGGTCGGGTGATCCTGGAGGCCAGGTCATCTGATGCAGCACTCCATCAGTCTCCTTCTTGGTCAAATAGCCTTTACACAGCCTGGAGTCAAATGATAGTCTCACTAAGGGCAAACCAGATGGGATGGCATTTCGCTGCAGAATACTGTGGTAGTCATGCTGGTTAAGTGTGCCTTGAATTATAAATAAATCACTGACTGTGTCAACAGAAAAGCACCCCCACACATATATATATATACATACAGTTGAAGAAGGAAGTTTACATACATTTAGGAGTCATTAAAACACATTTTTCAACCACTTCACAAATTTCTTGTTAACTTCTTATTGGCAGTATTGAGTTTGGATGAATAAAGTGCCCAGAGTAAACTGCCTGCTACTCAGGCCCAGAAGCTAAGATATGCAATATTATTAGTAGATTTGGATAGAAAACAATCTGAAGTTTTTAAAACTGTTTGAATGATGTCTGTGAGTATAACAGAACTCATATGGCAGGCAAAAACCTGAGAAAAAATCCAACCAGGGAGTGGGAAATCTGAGGTTTGTAGGCTTTCAAGTCTTTGCCTACCCAATATACAGTGTAAAATGTGGTACGATTGCACTTCCTAAGGCTTCCACTAGATGTCAACAGTCTTTAGAACTTTGTTTCAGGCTTCTACTGTGAAGGGGGAGCGAATGAGAACCGTTTGACTAAGAGGTCTGGCAGAATGCCATGAGCTAAGTCATGCGTGTGGCCGTGAGAGTGAGCTGCGTTCCTTTTCATTTCTAAAGACAAAGGAATTGTCTGGTTGAAACATTATTGAAGATTGTTAAAAACATCCTAAAGATTGATTCTATACTTCGTTTGACATGTTTCTACTAACTGTAATATAACTTTTTTGACTTTTCATCTGGACTAAGTGCCTGCGCCTCGTCAATTTGGATTTGTGAACTAAACGCGCAAACAAAGTATTGAGATAACAAAAGTTTATTGACCAAATACTTATTTCTTATTTCCACCATTTGCAAATAAATTCATTAAAAATCCTACAATGTGATTTTCTGGATTTTTTCCCCTCATTTTGTCTGTCATAGTTGAAGTGTACCTATGATGAAAATTACAAGCCTCATCTTTTTAAGTGGGAGAACTTGCACAATTGGTGGCTGACTAAATACTTTTTTGCCCCACTGTATATCCACAGTAAAACAAGTCCTATATTGACATCACCTGAAAGGACACTCAGCAAGGAAGATGCCACTGCTCCAAAACCACCATCATAAAGCCAGACGACAGTTTGCAACTGCATATTGGGACAAATATTGTTGTTACGGATACCAGTATCCTGTGTGTGTGTGTGTGTGTGTGTGTGTGTGTGTGTGTGTGTGTGTGTGTGTGTGTGTGTGTGTGTGTGTGTGTGTGTGTGTGTGTATATCCCGTGTTCTTTTCTCCCCTCACAGGTGAAAATCATCACTCCCCAATCAGTCACCAATCCAATCATCAATCAGAAGGCACATCTCCTCCTGTTTCCTACCCTATCACAGTTCCTTTCCCTTGGTTTAAAAACCCTGTCAGTTGTTTGCTCTAGAGCTCAATCTCTCTGTAAATGCCATGTCTGTAGGTCTCTGTGTTTTACTCTTTGTGTATTAACCTCTCTTTTGTTTGAGCACCTCCATAGCACTTTGTCCTCACCTGTGAGTATTGTTTTTGGTTATGGTGTTTGTTTGTTTGCTGGTGGGAAAAGGGGAAACCAAGACAAGGGGTGTAGACTACCCGTAGGTAGACTTTGTTAAATACACTAGGTAGAACTGGGCGGACCACCCACTGTATTTTTGGTTAGTTAGCTGTTGTTAAAGTAGGCTAGTCTAGCTTAGGGGTGTTTTTGAATACTTGTTTCTTTCCTTGGGTCCAGCTCAGCCCCTTTTCCTGCTCCCCCCATTACTGTGTGTTTATTAATAAACCTAGAGTTTGACGGTAGATTTCAGTAGTCGTGGTTATTTCGTTCTCAATTTTTCCTTTGTCACAATTCTAATTTGCATGAGTTATGTTACGGGTCTCATTACCATTCCCCCTAGACTGTCGGGCCAAAAGGGATTCGTAACAATTGTACTTTTTGGAGAAATATCCTCTGGTCTGATGAAACAAAAATAGAACTGTTTGGCGATAATGACCATCGTTATGTTTGGAGGAAAAAGGGGGAGGCTTGCAAGCCAAAAAACACCATCCCAAACGTGAAGAACGGGTTGTGGCAGCATTATGTTGTGTGGGTGCTTTGCTGCAGGAGGGACTGGTGCACTTCAGAAAATAGATGCCATCATGAGGGAGGACAATTATGTGGATATACTGAAGCAACATCTCAAGACATCATTCAGGAAGTTGAAGCTTGGTCGCAATGGGTCTTCCAACTGGACAATGACCCCAAGCGTACTTCCAAAGTTGTAGCAAAACAGCTTAAGAACAACAAAGTCAAGGTATTGGAGTGGCCATCACAAAGCCCTGACCTCAATCTCATAGAAAATTTGTGGGCAGAACTGAAAAGGCGTGTGTGAGCAAGGAGGCCAAAAACCTGACTCCGTTACACCAGCTCTGTCAGGAGGAATGGGCCAAAATGCACCCAACTTATTGTGGGAAGCTTGTGGAAAGTTACCCGAAACATTTGACCCAAGTTAAACAATTTAAAGGCAATGCTACCAAATACTAATTGAGTGTATGTAAACTTCTGACCCACTGGGAATGTGATGAAAGAAATAAAAGCTGAAATTAGTCACTCCACTTATTCTGACATTTCACATTCTTAAAATAAAGTGGTGATCCTAACTGAACTAAGACAGGGAATTGTTACTAGGATTAAATGTCAGGAATTGTGAAAAACTGAGTTTAAATGTAATTGGCTAAGGTGTATATAAACTTCAGACTTCAACTGTGTGTGTGTGTGTATATTTTATTTTTTACAATAAACATACTTACATACCGTCAGAAGGCAATTATTTGAGTGCACAATATGACATACAGAAATGAAGTTTAGTTTACAATAAAAAAAATACTCTTTATTATTGTCAGAAAATAAAATGTCGTCCACACTCCCCTACCATGCAGGTCCAATGCTTGGTCAAGAGTTGTTGACATCTGATAGAGTTTAGCATAATAGATCCCTTGCATCAACTGGATTTGCCCGAGCTTTGTTATAACGGCCACTGATCGCTCTACACGAACAATATCTTGAAAATATGATACTCGTGTTTGAGACGAGAGGATTGTAGGGGTAATCCAAGCACTAAGGATAACCTTTTTTACTGCTGTTAACCCCGCATAAATTATTCTGTTCTGAACCATTTGCAGAACAAGTGAAGAGTCATCATTCAATAAAAATAAAAGGTGCATTTTGTTCACAGGGAAACCCATCATTTTGTAAGGAAATCTGAAACATGTGACCAGAACTGGGACCCCACAGGACATTCCCAAAACATGTGACCAGAACTGGGACCCCGCGGGACATTCCCAAAACATGTGACCAGAACTGGGACCCCGCGGGACATTCCCAAAACATGTGACCAGAACTGGGACCCCGCAGGACATTCCCAAAACATGTGACCAGAACTGGGACCCCGCGGGACATTCCCAAAACATGTGACCAGAACTGGGACCCCACGGGACATTCCCAAAACATGTGACCAGAACTGGGACCCCACAGGACATTCCCAAAACATGTGACCAGAACTGGGACCCCACAGGACATTCCCAAAACATGTGACCAGAACTGGGACCCCACGGGACATTCCCAAGACATTTGACCAGAACTGGGACCCCACGGGACATTCCCAAAACATGTGGCCAGAACTGGGACCCCACGGGACATTCCCAAAACATGTGGCCAGAACTGGGACCCCACGGGACATTCCCAAAACATGTGGCCAGAACTGGGACCCCACAGGACATTCCCAAAACATGTGACCAGAACTAGGACCCCACAGGACATTCCCAAAACATGTGCATTAGTGGTGTTCCAACAGCATTCATATGTCATCTATCACATATTGGAGTAGGAATCAGCTTAATCTTAAAATGTCTAAATGGGGTTCCATAACTTCTATGTATAAGCTGGTGTGCTGGGTTTTTAGAGGAAACAAATACATTCTCCCAAATGATATCTCAGTTCAGGTTGTGTCCCAGTCTCTGCATTTCACGGTTCCATACTAGTGACACCCAATGTAAAGCATTTAACAGACAGCAGCCAATCATAGGTATCAGAGACCATTTTAGATGTTAATGAAGGGTCTATCCATGTAAGCATTATGCGGGATGTTAAGACAGCAGCCAATCATAAGTATAAGAGACCATTTTAGATGTTAATGAAGGGTCTATCCATGTAAGCATTATGTGGGATGTTAACGGGGCATCCCATGGTAGACCATAAGCTTTTAACAAAGATCTTAACTGTAAGTAAAGAAACCATGAAAAGCCTGGAATTTAATACATTTGTTTGAGGTCCTGGAAAGGTGTATGCAGCAGCATATGCACACTCTTATCTGTCCACAATGGGTACACAAAAGGCTTATTGTTTGTCAGCAGGTTATGTCATATAGGAGAAGGTTCACAGAACATCTTAGTGTTGCCTATATGTTCATCAGCGTAGTACCATACTTGTAATGAGTTGGAAATAATTGAACCAAATTTTATGCTGTTGCTGCTTTGACCTTGATACTACCGGAAGAACCTTCACTGTAAGTCTATGCGGTGCAACAAGTGCCTCCATGCCTCTACAAGAAGCTGCAATAGAATCATCGGACCATACTCAATGATTTTATTTGTAAAGACAAGTAATATAATTTGTAACGTGGAAGAGACAAGCCTCCTATTCCCTTTAACTGCGTAAGAGTATCATATCGAATGTGTGGCTTTTTATTATTCCAAATAAACTGAGGTCATCGACTTCAATTCCTCAATGTATTTTGGCGGAAGTGGTACAGGCAGCACAGAGAAAATAAAATGTTGTCGACCGAGTACGTTCATTTTTGCTACAGCAATCCTACCTTGTAATGAGATGAGAGAGAACCCTCTCTGCAAATCAGAGGTGATCTCTTCTTTTAGTTTGACAAAGTTCATTCTGCAAACTTGAGAAATTTTGGTGGGTATGCATACGTCCAAATAAATAAAGTCTGCCTCATGCCACTGCACCGGATATGTAGCAAGCAAAGTAAGCAATTTCGCAGGGCAATTAAGGGGCACCAGTATAGATTTGTCCCCACTTTATTTGATATCCAGAGAATTAACTGAAAATAGTAAATACTTTCAGAATCAGTGAAAGAGAAATTGAGATGTCTAAGAAATACAATAAGGTGTGATCGGCAGAGTGAGACTTTATGCTACCTTTAATATCGATGGGTCAAATAAGTTGAATCTAATCACTTGAGCAAGGGGTTCCAAAGATGGTGCAAAGAGCGTTGGTGATAACGGACATCCTTGTTTTGTGGAACGTTGTAAACAGAAAGTCTTAGATATAATGTTTCCTGTATGCACAACTACTTGGGACGCATGAATACAATGTTTTTAACATGGAGATAAATCCATTACCAAAACCAAAGGCCTCCGAAACACACCATAAATCGTTCCATTCTAGCCTATCAAAGGCTTTTTCTGCATCCAAACTAAAGAAGTGCAGCAGTGACTGGGTCATTTTTGGACTCATTTATGATGTGGAATAGACGTCTAATATTGTCTGAGGCTAAACGACCCTTTATAAACCCAGTTTGATAATCACTAATTAGATTTCCAACAAGCAGTTCCAATCTGATGGCAAGTACCTTTGCAAAACAGCTTGTGCTCTGTTGTATTAAGGCTGAAGGGCCTATAACTTTTACAGTCTATGGGAGATTTTGCATTTAAAAAATAAATAAACAAACCACAATCAGTGAGGTCTCTATGGAATTCTCCATATTTGAATGCATGATTGATAGAACCAAGAATTAGTACCATATCTCAAGAAACAGCTCAGGAGGGAAACCAAGTCCTGGCGATTTGCCTCTTTTCATAGATGTTAATGCACTCCTGAGTTCTTCAAGAGTACGTGGGGAATCAAGGAATCCAGATTGCTTTCTGTAGAGTTTGGGAAAGTCCAATGATGATAAGAAGTGTGTCATCTTACTATGATCAGGGTCCACCTCAAAAGGTATATAATTGGGAATAAAACTGCCTATATTCATTTCTGCCAGGTCATGTGACATCTTACCAGATGGTGTTTGAATTTTATTGATACCAGAAAATGCCTAATTTTGCTTAAACCTTACATCCAAAAAACGACTAGCTTTCTCCCCTTAGAATAGTATGTTAATCTTGCATTATAAACTCTTCTTTAGATTGCAGTAATGTTCTACCCATCTTTTAATCATGTAAAAAAATATTCCCCTTTTGCTCTGTACATTTTTGTTTTTGCTAATTTTCAACCAGAGCAATCTGTTTTTCCAGATCTACTACTTTTTTAAATTTTTACTGCGAGTTAAATTAAGATCTGAGGGAAACGAGCTACAGTTTCCCCTTAAACATTTTGTCCCCTCCCAAAGTGACTGAGGGGGATGTGGCTGTATCTGTATTAAACAATAAAAATGTCAACTTTGCTGAAATTTGTGTCAAAAAAGCCTTATTCTGCAGCAATGCTCCATCTTCTGGTAGGTACCTTTCTGCTTGGAGCTGTCAAGTAAGGTACTATACAGGACAGCTCCATAGTCAGAAATGACAACGGGGGAGCAGCTTGGTTGTCTGAATACACCCGTTTATATAGGTTGCCACATATGTAGTCTATCCGTGAAAATGTATGTCTTGAAGAAGAAAAAAGTAGCATCTTTGACAGTCAAATTCCTTAGATGTCAGGTGTAAAATATTAGCAGCAAATTACATTTACATTACATTTAAGTCATTTAGCAGACGCTCTTATCCAGAGCGACTTACAAATTGGTGCATTCACCTTATGACATCCAGTGGAACAGCCACTTTACAATAGTGCATCTAAATATTTTAAGGGGGGGGTGAGAAGGATTACTTATCCTATCCTAGGTATTCCTTAAAGAGGTGGGGTTTCAGGTGTCTCCGGAAGGTGGTGATTGACTCCGCTGTCCTGGCGTCGTGAGGGAGTTTGTTCCACCATTGGGGAGCCAGAGCAGCGAACAGTTTTGACTGGGCTGAGCGGGAACTGTACTTCCTCAGTGGTAGGGAGGCGAGCAGGCCAGAGGTGGATGAACGCAGTGCCCTTATTTGGGTGTAGGGCCTGATCAGAGCCTGATCAAATGAGATGAGGTCACCAGAGGCCTGACCAGATTGAGAGTGAGATGAAACATGAGACCTATCTGAGAATTACATACCTGATTAAGATCCCCTCCCACAACAAGTTGGTATTCTGAAAGATCTTAGTCTTAGAGATAGAACTAAGGACAATAGAATCAGGTAAGTTTTGACAGTAGATTGAGGTGAAACACATCTTAGTGTGATTTATAACCATAGTTAAAAATGTCCTGCAATCGTCATTATCAGAACCCTCAATCTGAACACGTAGTTTTCTATCAAATAATATGAAAACCCCTTTGATTTTGTTAGTGGCTGAGGACTGAGCAACACATTTATAGTGCCCGTTTTGGAATCTATAGACAATATTTTTGCGTCCGATGTATTCTAAGCATTTGGTACACTTGATAGCAGAGTTCAAACCATGGGAATTTAACGACATTACGGTGAGCTCACGGTTCATTTAAAACCTTAGTCCTATAATATTTATGGATGTGTGTATGACAAAATAAACAAGATATTTAATAAAAAAACACCTACTTCAATATAAACGAAAAAATATATTTGTGCACCATTATATATATTTGAACAAACTCAGGTTTTTAACAATAATAGAAACAGTAACCACCCACAAGAGAGGAAGTCTATAGCGTCAACTGCTCTCTTTGGCTGGTAGGAACTCAAATTTGCTAACATCATGAGGCTCCCAAACAGCGACACACATCCCATGTCCAGTCCCATTCTGTCAGCCACTTGTTTTTATCCAACATGACATGAATACGTGACAAAATTACTTTTCACAGAACACGTTCATACCAAGCTGAGTGCTCTGTATGTCAATCCCCATAATGTTTACCCTACACCAGGACTGCTTTACTGACGACTAAATAGTATAGCCAGCTACAGTTTGCAGCCTGAACCCAATAATTATCCAGCCAGCTAACCTAGCCAGCCAGCGAACCATGTGCCAGCCAGCTAACCATGTGCCAGCCAGCTAACCTAGCCAGCTAGCCAACCTAGCCAGCTAGCCAACTCAGCAAGCGAACCACGAGCCAGCAAGCGAACCACGAGCCAGCCAGCTAGGCGAGCCACGTGTCAGCAAGCTAACCTAGCCAACTAACCAACTCAGCTAGCGAGCCACGTGCCAGCCAACTCAGCTAGCAAGCCACGTGCCAGTTAGCTAACCTAGCCAGCCAGCCAACTCAGCTAGCGAACCACTTGCCAGCCAGCTAACCTAGCAAGCTAGCCAACTCAGCTAGAGAGCCATGTGCCAGCCAGCTGCATTTTAGCCATATAACCAGCATGCCAACAGCCCTGTTAACAAATCCACCTGGCCCCTCATACCAAATAAACTACATTATGTCACTGAATAACAAATAAACATGGGTGACGTTAGCTAGTTAGCTTGGCATTAGTTGTGTCCATCTTACTAGTTAAGATGACCTTTCATGGGGTGGGGTATCCAAGGAATCTGTTTCTTTAATTTGCCACGGGGAGAATCTGGAAGAATTCTGGAAGAATTCTTTAGTAGTTGTCCTCAGCTGCAAGGCATGCCTATGCCTCTTTCACATTATGGAAAATACTGGAGTGTTCCTAAACTCGTTTCCTGATCTTCAGGATGGCTGTGTATATCAGGAACGGGTGAAGTCCTCTTGCTGTCATTTGTCATTGTCAAAGGATTTCCTCTTCAGTTTCATTGTTGTATTCTGGGTAGAGTGCCAGATTGGATCTCCCATGTCTTGGTGGGTTCTCCAGGGCTCTGGTTCACCGCAGAATATCCACTCGGTCCTCATTTGTTAACAGGCAGAATATGAGGGTGCGGGGACGGCTATGGTTATTACTGCCACTGTAGATTTGGTGTGCCCGTTGAATTTCAATCTTCCTCTCTTGTAGCAATGGTATCCATTTTGGTAGATTCTCCTGAAGAAAACCTTTTGGGTCAGAACACTACGTTTTTTTCCCAGGAATAGCCCCAAAAGTAAACCAAGGGCGCATCAAACACTTTCAGGTATTTGACCTTTGTGTTCCAGCCAGGCCTGATTTCAACACCCAGGCAATGTTGAGTTGCTAGTCAATGACATTGGGTTGCCAGATTGGGTTACATTGAGAGACACTGACCTGCAAGTTTCTTCTTGAGCCTCTCAATCTCTTCATTGAGCTTCTTCATCTCCTTGTCTCGGCCCTGGGTGCAGGCACCGCGGCCCGGCCCGTGGAGAGACTGCACAGCCTGAGTGGACTCTGGAGGGGGTCAGAGGGGGCAAGAAACACAGGTCAAGGGTCAGAAGTCATGTCCACTTTAAACTGTGGGACACTAAGGGTGTGTATCAAGGTTGTCTGTGTGTGCATGCTGTGCGAGTGTTTCTCCTGGCCTCGCTGGTGTGCATGTCTACGCATGCGATCTGTGTGTGTGTTTCTTTTTGCCCTCTCACCCTGCAGCTTGCGACTCAGCTCCTGCTTCTCCTGCTCCAGCCGGCGGATCCTCCTCTCGAAAACCTCGACCCCCAGCTCCCTTTCCTGGTCCCTGGGACCGCCCTCCTTGGAGCCCCCGTCGGACAGTCCGGCCCTGTTGACGCTGCCGCAGTCCGAGAAGCAGCTGTCCGTGGTGTAAGTGAAGCCCACGAAGGGCAGGTGCTGGCCAGTGAAGCCTGTGAGCGTAACTGGAGGGCCAATGTCCTGTTGGGTAGGAGAGAGAAAGAAAGAGAAATCGGTTAGTCGAACAGCCAAACTGACCAAGGGAAGAGGTAATTAAACTACTGAGGTCGTGGAGGACAAAACCACTTATGGTTTTCATTCTTAACCAGGGACCTGGGACTGTAACTGAGTGTCTTTCGCTGGCCAATCAGTGAAATAGAGTTCATTCACTTTAGCTTGGCAGGCTAGCTTGTTTCCAGTTAGCATTAATTAGCTAGCTCCTTTCCATTTAGTGTTCACAATCTAGCTTGTTTCTAGTTAGCATTAATTAGCTAGCTCTGTTTGAATGTTAAATGATGAGACAGAGGCATTGATGCGAGTAACCAGTCTTGTTCAGTACATTGCAATACATCCGGGTATCTCAAGCACACGGGTAAAACACTGGAGTTGCAGTAATTGACATTTACCACCAGATGGCATCACTGTGCCATCTTACACCCATAACATCTTGCCTTTTATAAAATAGAACAGGAGCTGTCAATTCACTAACAAAACAAACCTAGTAATAATTTCCAACATGAACAGTGTAGGTTTTTTTTGGTATTTTTTTCAGATAACAACTTAACATTTTTATCCTCTATTCACTTTTATCTCTGTGTCAACAATCCCAAATGGGAAACCTACAGATTAAGTATTTTTGGTGGCTGGGAAAGACGCCCGCAGCGTGAAAAGACAGGGGGCTTGTCTGCGAGAACTGCGGGTCCCCGCACAGGCGTGTCACCTGACTGTCTAAGGGGAGTATTGATGGGTGAGGGAGCGGCCGCCCTGTGATCCCCTGGCTCTTCGCCCAGTCCCTCAGTCCCCATGTGACTTGCTGGGGTTCAGTCTTTCGTCACGCGACCCCTTTGACCATCGGCATTCTGAGTAGGTGCTGGCTCAGCAATCCGAAGGTAAACCCTGGTACGATGGAACAGTGATCCATTCACTTCGACCAAATAAGAGCGTGGTGCCACTTTCTGTACAAAGGATCCGAGTCTCCAGAGGCCTGTCCGGTCCCCTGGCAGTGGCTTCATTCACATCGTTTCACCCACCCTGAGCTCAGGTAAGTCTTTTGCTGATTTGTCGTAGATGAACTTGGAGACCTGTCTTCTGTGACGTTGCTAAACCAGCATGTCTGTCACCACACATGGCTCAAGGAGAGTGCTGGCTATTGGCAGAGCTGCTTTTGGGTGCCGTGGTGATGAAGTGACGTGCTCGAATTCCCATTCTGCAGGAAATTTTCGGAACTCAACTCCGGAGAATTGGGGTCCATTGTATTAAATTACCTTTATTATCTGGCTGGCCATAGCGGGCAAACTGAGCCTTGCAGCGTTTGATCATTGTCTCTGCTGAGAGGTCAGGGAGGTCAATCTCCCAGAAGCCTGAGTAATGATCGACTACCAGCAGAAAGTCTTTGCCACTGTGCTGGAAGAGATCTAGACTTACTCTCTGCCAGGGGCGCATCGGTAGCTTGTGGGACATCATAGTCTCGCTCTCTGTTGCTCAATGGCATATTCATTGCAGATTGTGCATTTACTGACAGTCCGATTTCACTCTGCATTCCTGGCCAATACAGTGAGTCACGTGCTGGTCTGTAACAGGCCTCACCTCCAATGCGACTCGAGTGCACGCGTGTCAACATCTCAGGGCGCAGAGACTAGGGAATAATGACTCTCTGACAATTACTCAGTTTTGAACACGGAGCCCCTCTTTGACTGGCCAATATTCTCTGACGGCTAGAGAAGTTTCTTCCTTGCAGTCAGGTCAGCCCATCAGAATCAGACCTCAATGCCTGGAAGTGCTCGTCCCTGTCTGTGTGCTGTCTGATTTGTGTAAGGCGCTGGTCCGTAACATTGAGGTAGTCAGTCTGGTTGATGTGTTCAACATCCACTTGCTCTGTTTGTAAGCTGCACACTGCGTGTTGTTAATGAATGGAGTGTGTGTGTGTGCCTGATGCAGTAGCCCTGCTGAGCAGGTCACTCACATACATCTCTGGCCCTGGCTTATACACCACCTTGAGGTTGTAGTTTGTAGGGCCAGTAGCATGCTCTGCAGTCATTTCGGGGCATTCAGTAGAGGCTTGCTGAATATAGCAATAAGGTGCTTGTGATCTGTCTCTGCGGTAATGTTGTCGCGCCCGTACAGTTAGTGGTGGAAGCGTTGGCATTTAAACACAATGCTGTGACACTCCTCTATCTGGGCATAGTTCTGCTCTGTTGGAGTGAGTGCCCTAGAGGCAAATGCCACAGGCTGGCCCTCCTGCATGAGGCAACAGCCAAGTCCATACTGGCTTGAGTCACTCTGAATCGTGACAGGTTTTGACACATCGTAGTATCACAGTACAGCTGTCTGGGTGACCAGTTGTTTATTTCCCTCACCGCTGCGTCATGTTTTGGGAGCCAATGCCAGATGCTGTCCTTGTCCATGAGCCTCCTTAGTGGCTCACACACCTCAGAGAGCCGCGGTAGGAACTTGGCCAGGTAGGTGACATATCCGAAGAAGCGCTGCACTCCCTTCAGATGGGTGGGGCATTTCCAAGACAGCCTGCACTTTTTCAGGATCCGCCTTCAATCCAGTGGAGGACAAGATGTGCCCATGAAAGCAGACCTCTGGCACTTTAAACTGAAGCACTTTTATGCTTCACCTTAACTTGACGTCATGGTCACATTCTGCCTCCTCATCACTGTCCCCACAGCCCACTACAACGATGTCATCTGCTATGGGTTCCACGCCACTGAGTCCCATCAACAGCTCATGCTGTTTCCGCTGATACACCTCTGGAGCCACGGAGACACCAAACGGAAGCTTCAACCACCTCTTGTCCCAGGGTGTCCAAAAGGTGGTCATGTAGCTGCTAGGCTCGTCGAGCTTGCACTGCAGGAAGGCATCGCTGATGTCCACGAGCGTGAAGATTCTGGCCTTTGGGAGCTTGTAAAGAACACCCTACAATGTGGGCATAATGTAATGTGAATGCCGCAGAGCCCGGTTGAGGCGTTTAGGATCAATGCATATCCGTAGCTTATCTGGTTTCTTGACGATTACCATATTACTTATCTAGTCTGTAGGCTGACGGATATGATGTGGCCATCTGCTTCGTGTTTGTTAAGCTGAGCCTTCGTAGCTGCTTTCATGGACACTGGTACATTGCTGGATTGCTGCGTCCAACTCAAAGTGGACTTCCCCGGGAACTGACTTGACCGGTGCGTTGAAGACATAAATAGTACTTGCTTAGGAGTGTCTCCTTGCTCAGGGGCCCAGCCTGGACTTTGTCTAGAATGTTAAGATCAGCTGGGATGGTGAAGTCAATAAGCACAAGGCGCTCGCATGTAGAACCTGACAGTGATGGCTGTTGACTAGGCTCAACTATTTCAAACTCAAGGGTGTGTTTCTGGCCATGTAAAACACACTGTCACAAACAGGCCTAAAGAGGTCATGAACTGGCCTGAATACAGTTTCAGCTTGGTGCTACTCTGTGTGAGTTTCTCTCTGGGTGCGAGCCTCCTTTTATCTTTAAGGCTCATAACGTTACATGTGGCCCCTGAATCTAGCTGGCATTGCTGTGGTTTATTATTAAGTAGCAGAGTGACAAACCACTTTTGTCCTTTTTCCCCTCACTGCCCCTATGCACTCGCTAGCATGTACATCCTCTGTGCTGTCGTTCCCTTCATCTGTGTTTGTTTCCATGGAGTGCACGTTACCCTCCTTTCTCTTGCTTTTCATGCAGACCCTTGCGAAGTGATTAGCTATACCACAGGATTTGCATATTTTTCCATAGGCTGGGCAGTGTTCTTTTCCTCGTCCATGAGAAATGCCACAATAACGGCATGTATTGGGGTTGTCTACAGCAGAGTTGGCTGTAGTATTAGCATTAGCTGTGGTAAAGGTGGATTTCTTTACTGGCTGCCTAGCATACTAGCATTGACATTGTCCATATGTTGCCTTTCTAGCTCCATGGACCTTATCCGTATATCAGTAAGCTCTGCTGCACGGCATGTCTCCACTGCCAAGACCACTGCCAAGACCAGCATCAGGTCACGTTCTGTCAGCAAACGTCTGCGGGTGCCCTCATCAGTTAGGCCAAGCAAATCTTATCTCTGATGTGTGGCAGTAACTACCTCATCGTCCTTTTCCACAAGACCCGTTGCTAGCGCATAGTCCTCTAATTCACCTTTAAAAGTATCCCAGTTCGTGCTTCAATTCCCGCTGAGCTTCATAACGGCGGGAGGGGGAATGTTCGCTGCCATGTCTAACCGGTGCTAACAACACTGTAGCTAAATAGCAAACTCACTCTAGCTAAGGCCAATTCCGGTGAAGTTTTACTCAAATAAGCATTTTTTTGGTAAACCAAAACAAGTGACTCTAATTTGCGGAAAGCAAGGTTAGTTATCCGACAACATGTTTGAATGTTAAATGACGAGATAGAGGCAGTGATGCAGGTAACCAGTCTTGTTCAGTACATTGCAATACATCCGGGTATCTCAAGCACACCAGTAAAACACTGGAGTTGCAGTAATTAACATTTACCACCAGATGGCATCACTGTGCCATCTTACACCCATAACAAGCTCCTTTCCAGTTTGTGTTAACGAGCTAGCTTGTTTCCAGTTTGTGTTAACGAGCTAGCTTGTTTCCAGTTTGTGTTAACGAGCTAGCTTGTTTCCAGTTTGTGTTAACGAGCTAGCTTGTTTCCAGTTTGTGTTAACGAGCTAGCTTGTTTCCAGTTTGTGTTAACGAGCTAGCTTGTTTCCAGTTTGTGTTAACTAGCTAGCTTGAGTCTAGGTAGCATTTGCTAGCTATTTTTCTGTTATCATTAGCTCGATAGCTTGTTTCCCCAAGTCCACCCACCGGGTTTTTAAGAATATCGTCGTCTACGTCGAAGTTGGAGGTGTCAGATGGCGAGCTGACGTCAGGGATGTAGGGCGCCTCAGTGGAGCGGATGTGATCCCAGTCGATGCCGGCGAAGAAGGGGTGGTCCTTGAAGTCGCCGATACCGTTCTGGCCCAGGCGGCGCTCGCGGCCGCAGATGAGATGCGAGATCAGGTCCTTGGCGTCCTCCGACACGTCGCTGATGTTTGAGGGGAACTGGAAACGCTCCTGTGAGAGAGCAGGGAAGAGAGGAATCAGGACTTAAAATCTCCTTTATAGTGTCAATAGCATTCATTACAATAACACTAAAACACTCACATATAAACATCTGCAAAAGAAGCAGGAGGGGGATGAAAGAGAGAGGGGGAGCGATGAAGGCGAGTTCAGAGAAAGAGAGAGGGGGAGCGATGAAGGCGAGTTCAGAGAAAGAGAGAGGGGGAGCGATGAGCAGAGAAAGAGAGAGGGGGAGCGATGAAGGCGAGTTCAGAGAAAGAGAGAGGGGGAGCGATGAAGGCGAGTTCAGAGAAAGAGAGAGGGGGAGCGATGAAGGCGAGTTCAGAGAAAGAGAGAGGGGGAGCGATGAAGGCGAGTTCAGAGAAAGAGAGAGGGGGAGCGATGAAGGCGAGTTCAGAGAAAGAGAGAGGGGGAGCGATGAAGGCGAGTTCAGAGAAAGAGAGAGGGGGAGCGATGAAGGAGAGTTCAGAGAAAGAGAGAGGGGGAGCGATGAAGGCGAGTTCAGAGAAAGAGGGGGTAACATTAGGGAGCCTGACCAAATGAGGCACAGGAACGGCAAAAGAAGTAGGAGGACAGCAGTGAGACCTACAAAGAAAAAGTCAGAAAGACAGCAGGAAAAGGGCAAATCAACAGAATTACAGAGATATACATGTATATATGCCTTCAAAGTATTCAAACCCCTCAACAAATGTTGTTGTGTTACAGCCGGAGCTAAAAATGAATCAAGAAAAATAATTGTTTGCTAATTTATTGAGAATGTAATACAGAAATATCTAATTTACATAAATATTCACACCTGAGTCAATACTTTGTAGAAGCACCTTTGGCAGTGATTATAGCTGTGAGTCTTTCGGGGTACGTCTCAGAGCTTTCCACACATGGATTGTGCAACGTGTATACATTTTTATTGAAAAACAATTGTTCAAGCTCTGTCAAAATGGTTGTTGATCATTGATAGACAACCATTTTGGCCTGGTGTTTTAAGTTATTGTCCTGCTTGAGAGGGGAATTGATTTCTGGTGGAAAAGCAGAAAACCAGGTTTACCTGGTTCTGCAGCATTGAAGGTCCCCAAGAACACAGTGACCTCCATCATTCCTACATGGAATTAGTATGGAACCACCAAGACTCGTCCAAGAGCTGGCCGCCCAGCCAAACTGAGCCATCGGGGGAGAAGGACCTTGGTCAGGGAGGTGTCCAAGAACCCGATGGTCACTCTGACAGAGATCCAGAGTTCCACTGAGATGGGAGAACCTTCCAGAAGGACAACCATCTCTGCAGCACTCCACCAATCAGGCCTTTATGGTAGGGTGGTCAGACGGAAGCCACTCCTCAGTAAAAAGGCACATGACAGCCCACTTGGAGTTTGCCAAAAGGCACCTAAAGGACTCTGACCATGAGAAACAATATTCCCAGGTCTGATGAAAGCAAGATTGAACTCTTGGCCTGAATGCCAAGTATCACATCTGGAGGAAACCTGGTACCGTCCCTACGGTGAAGCATGGTGGTGGCAGCATTATGCTGTGGGGATGTTTTTCAGCAGCGGGGGACTGGCAGACATTGATATCCTTGATGAAAACCTGCTCCAGAGCACTCAGGACCTCAGACTGGGGTGAAGGTTCACTTTCCATCAGGACAATGACTCTAAGCACACAGCCAACACAACACAGTAGTGGCTTCGAGACAAGTCTCTGAATGTCCTTGAGTGGCCCAGCAAAAGCGCGAAATTGAACATGATCGAAAATCTCTGGAGAGACTAGAAAATAGCTGTTGCGGCGATGCTCCCCATCCAACCTGAAAGAGCTGGAAGAGCTGAAAGAGAGGAATGGGAGAAACTCTCCAAATAAAGGTGTGCGAAGCTTGTAGAGTCATACCCAAGAAGACGCAGGGCTGTAGTCACTGCCAAAGGTGCTTCAACAAAGTACTAGTAAAGGGTTCGAATACTTATGTAAATGTGACATTTTGTCATTATGTGGCATTTTGTGTAGATTGATGAGGGGGAAAAAACATTTTTAATCAATTTTAGAACAAGGCTGTAATGTAACAAAATGTGGAAAAAGTTAAGGGGTATGAATACTTTCCAAATGCATTGTACGTAAAACCATCAAAAGACAGCATTTCAAATACAAAATTTGATTTCACTCGTGGAGCGCCGTTGTTTCAACTATGCGCTAAGACAATTTGTACAATTGTTAGACAAAAATAGGTTCATCAGAAACCTTGAAATCTGCTCTTTCTAGTATGGTATAGCAATCAAAACATCTGGCCTGCATGGACATCTGTAGAATGATATAGAAGGAGTGCTATTTGGTAAGCTCCTTGCTTCTTTGTCAATACACGCTGTCAATACATTCTCCGCAGGTCATCAGTCTCTCCATTCTCTATTCAACAATTTATAATTGTCAGCCATCAGACTATTGTCAATTTAATGTTGTCTTTAGGCCACATCTATTATTATATGTGTGGAATTAGTTTCAATATTGTTTAGGTGTAGTTTGGATGGGCCAGCTGGGTGGGAAACTTGTCTTCTAGTCAGGTTTCTTAGGACTTATTTTAACATAATAAATGCATTTATTTAGCAACATATAATTTATTATGGAATATTTATACAATTGAAATATCAACAGTCAGAATGACATTCATGGCCATTCTAGCAGTTATGCAATTCTGGCAGTCCGCATATTAACAATTACAAGCATGCCCATAACATGATGCATCCGCCACTATGCTTGAAAATATGGAGTGTGGTACTCAGTAATGTATTCAGGGAAGAATGTTAACTGCATTGTCACATTTTTTAGAGTATTACTTTAGTGCCTTATTGCAAACAGGATGCGTGTTTTGGAATATTGTTTTATTCTGTACAGGCTCTCTTCTTTTCCCAATGTCAATTAGGTTGGTATTGTGGAGTAACTACAATGCTGTTGATCCAACTGTTGTAAAGTCACCATTGGCGTCATGGTGAAATCCCTGAGCGGTGTCCTTCCTCTCCGGCAACTGAGTTAGGAAGGATGACTAGATCTTTGTAGTAACTGGGTGTATTGATACACCACACAGTGTCCTTAATAACTTCACCATGCTCAAAGGGATATTCAATGTCTTCTTTTTTTAAATATTGACCCATCTACCAATCGGTGCCCTTTATGCAAGGCATTGAAAAACCTCCCTGGTCTTTATGGTTGAATGTGTGTTTGAAATTCACTGCTCGACTGAGGGACCTTACAGATAATTGTATGTGTGGGATAAAGAGATGTGGTAGTCATTCAAAAATCGTGTTAAACACTATGTTAAACACGGTGAAATACTGTACATTTGGAAGTAAACAATCAATAACTCGTTAAAAAAAATCATTAATCAAATGTTTGGAATATGTAGCACTTATTGCTGGCCAATAGATTCAGAAAAGGAGGCAGGAAAAGAATATGAGAGTTGCTAGCTGTCACTAAGGAAGTTTGGATGCTGATGACACACACACACAAGCTAAATACACTAGATTGTGGCAAGCTAGTCACTAGGCCCCCCTCACGTTGCCCTGACTCAGAGGTAGGCAACACGCTGGTCCTTAAACATAGATCTAAGACCAGATTTCCCTACACAAACCTGTGACCCAATGCTCCTGCATGGCATCCTATCCTTGCTTCCTTTCCTTGTTTTTAGGAATGGACACAAATGTGTGAAAGCATAGACTTTGAAGGCCCACTTTCCGCTTCACATCACCACATTGTTGCAACAAACTAAACTTCAAAAAAATGTCAGCCAGTTTCCAAGTTTACCTCGTGATTCATGATCTTGCCGTAGGTCTCCACCAGTGACTCTGCATAGAAGGGCGTCTCCCCGTAGAGCATTTCATACATACAGACCCCCAGGGACCACCAGTCACACTCTGGGCCATACTTCCCCATGCCGTCCTCCATGGCCTGCAGGATCTCAGGGGAAATGTAGTCCGGAGTGCCAACAGCCACAGACGACTGGACCTAGAATAGGAGAGGATAGAGGGGGGAGAGAGGTAGGGAACTACAAATGAGGGGTGGAATTGAAGGGTTGTCAGAGAAGCACGATTTAACATTGTACTTGTAAAGAGGTCCTGCTGTGATGAAATCAAAGGGGTTTGGGTGTGTATAATGAGACCCTATTTAAGTATTAAAAACCCAGTGTGTGTTTGCTCTGATATGAGGGTTCAAATACAATCTGAAAAACCCACTACGGCCTTCAAGCACCTCATCAAGTTTAAACATTTCAATTTTAGAAACATTTAAAAGCCAATCAAATTTAGTCTGTTACCTGTTGTATTCAGAGTATGTGTGTAGACCTTACAGTGAACTTACAAGCCCTTAACCAACAATGCTTTAAGTTAATATATATATATATACATATATTATTTTAAATAAAGTGTTAAGTAAAAAATAGAAAATAAAGTTAACAAATAATTAAACAACAGCAGCAAAATAACAAGCAAGGCTATATACAGGGGGTACCAGTACAGAGTCAATGTGCAGGGGCACCGGTTAGTAATGAGACTATATACAGGGCTACCAGTACAGAGTCAATGTGCAGGGGCACCGGTTAGTAATGAGACTATATACAGGGGTACCAGTACAGAGTCAATGTGCAGGGGCACCGGTTAGTAATGAGACTATATACAGGGTGTACCGGTACAGAGTCAATGTGCAGGGACACCGGTTAACAATGAGACTATATACAGGGGGTACCGGTACAGAGTCAATGTGCAGGGGCACCGGTTAGCAATGAGACTATATATAGGGGGTACCGTACAGAGTCAATGTGGAGGCTATATACAGGGTATTACGGTACAGAGTCAATGTGGAGGCTATATAAAGGGGGTACCGGTACAGAGTCAATGTGGAGACTATATACAGGGGGTACCGGTACAGAGTCAATGTGCAGGGGCACCGGATAATAATGACACTATATACAGGGGGTATCGGTACAGAGTCAATGTGCAGGGGCAACGGATAAGAATGACACTATATACAGGGGGTACCGGTAGAGTCAATGTGCAGGGGCACCGGATAATAATGAGACTATATACAGGGGGTACCGGTACAGAGTCAATGTGCAGGGGCAACGGATAATAATGACACTATATACAGGGGGTATCGGTACAGAGTCAATGTGCAGGGGCAACGGATAATAATGACACTATATACAGGGGGTACCGGTAGAGTCGATGTGCAGGGGCACCGGATAATAATGACACTATATACAGGGGGTACCGGTACAGAGCCAATGTGCAGGGGCACCGGTTAGTAATGAGACTATATGCAGGGGTACCGGTACAGAGTCAATGTGCCGGTACATGGAATCTGATTGATTGATTGCTTCTGTGGACAGTTGTCTTTTATACAGGTAACAAGCTGAGATTGGGAGCACTCCCTTTAAGAGTCAATTTATACAATTGATGAAATGAGTTTTTCTGGATTTTTTTTGTTATTCTGTCTCTCACTGATCAAATAAACCTACCATTAAAATGATAGACGGATCATTTCTTTGTCAGTGGGCAAACATACAAAATCAGCAGGGGATCAAATACTTTTCCCCCTCACTGTATATGTTAATCATAACTATTCACCCCCCCAAAGCCAATACTTTGTATAGCCACCTTTTGCAGCAATTACAGCTGCAAGTCTCTTGGGGTATGTTTCTGTAAATTTGGCACATCTAGCCACTGGGATCTTTGCCCATTCTTCAAGGCAAAACTGCTCCAGCTCCTTCAAGTTGGATGGGTTCCGCTGGTGTACAGCAATCTTTAAGTCATACCACAGATTCTCAATTGGATTGAGGTCTGGGCTTTGACTAGGCCATTCCAAGACATTTAAATGTTTCCCCTTAAACCCCTCGAGTGTTGCTTTAGCAGTATGCTTATGGTCATTGTCCTGCTGTAAGGTGAACCTCTGTCCCAGTCTCAAATCTCTGGAAGACTGAAACAGGTTTCCCTCAAGAATTTCCCTGTATTTACAACCATCCATCATTCCTTAAATTCTGACCAGTTTCCCGGTCCCTGCCGTGGAAAAACATCCCCACGGCATGGTGCTGCCACCACCACCATGCTTCACTGTGGGGATGGTGTTCGAGATGATGAGAAGTGTTAGGTTTGCGCCAGACAGTGTTTTCCAAGATGGCCAAAAAGCTCAATTTTAGTCTCATCTGACCAGAGCACCTTCTTCCATATGTTTGTGGAGTCTCCCACGTGCCTTTTGGTGAACACCAAACGTGTGCTTATTTTTTTCCTTTAAGCAATGGCTTTTTTTCTGGCCACTCTTCTGTAAAGCCCAGTTCAGTGGAGTGTACGGCTTAGTGGTCCTATGGACAGATACGCCAATCTCCGCTGTGGAGCTTTGCAGCTCCTTCAGGGTTATCTTTGGTCTCTTTGTTGCCTCTCTGATTAATGCCCTTCTTGTCTGGTCCGTGAGTCTTGGCAGGTTTGTTGTGGTGCCATATTCTTTCCATTTTTTAATAATGATTTAATAGTGCTCTGTGAGATGTTCAAAGTTTCTGATATTTTTTTAGAACCCAACCCTGATCTGTACTTCTCCACAACTTTGTCCCTGACCTGTTTGGAGAGCTCATTGGTCTTCATAGTGCCGCTTGCTTGGTGGTGCCCCTTGCTTAGTGGTGTTGCAGACCCTGGGGCCTTTCAGAACAGGTGTATATGTACTGAGATCACGTGACACTTAGATTCATGTGACTTCTGAAGGTAATTGGTTGCATCAGATCTTATTTAGGGGCTTTATAGCAAAGCAGGTGAATACATATCAACACACCACTTAATTTTTTTTTGATTTTATCGAAACAAGTAATTTTTTTATTTCACAAATTTGGACTATTTTGTGCATGTCCATTACATGAAATCCAAATAATCTATTTAAATTACAGGTTGTAATGCAACAAAATAGGAAAAACTCCCAAGGGGGATGAATACTTTTGCAAGGCACTGTAGTAGGGAATAGCGTGCCATTTGGGATGCAAGCTTCTTTCCATTTTACACCCGCTGAAATTTGAGGGCGCTCGGCATATCACGTCATTTACTTTTTATGTACAGATGCTAGGTTTTTAAGAGGGAGACTAATCTTAATAAAACACGAAGAGCTTGATTCCTAGACAGATTACGCCACTCCTGGCTAAACCTAAATTGAGCATATTTCTTGTTGTGAGTTAATCAGGTTCTGTGAAAAAGACACTAAGTGAAGCCCCCTATGACACCCAAATCAGATTATATAGCCACCATTACCATTTGAATCGACTAAAACTGGATGATGTTAGCTGCTGTGCAGTGTGAAAGTGTGTGTGTGTCAACTGTTCTTTAGATATGCCCTCGTTGGTGAGCATCGGACTCAAGTTGCTGTTGCTGCAGTAGGGCGAAGTTGCCCCTAGACGCTGATCGTGCATCGGTTTTGCATTTCCCCCACAAATGGTTAAGATTGGGGGAAGGCAAGCTGATCCTAGATCTGTTCCTAGGGAAAACTTCACCCGGAGTGCTGCTGCTGCACAAGGCTGAAGTTGTCCCTTGACAAAGGGAAGCTGATCCTAGATCTGTTCCTAGGGAATACTTCACCCGGAGTGCTGCTGCTGCACAAGGCTGTTACATTCCAATGTGGCTTCTACTTGTGGTACTAGTTCTCTTTAAGATTGTTCAGGTCCTTGTTGTATGTAAATAATTAGAATCTACTGTAATCTCTAGTCATTGTATTTCTATAGTTGGAAGTATTTACTGTAAGCCACTCCTCATTGACCTGACTAAAGCGTTGACCTGACTAATCTCACGAAATATCACCCTATCCCCTATAGACCCATTTACCGACCCGTCATGAAAAGTAGCGAGCGCAGTTAATCATCAGAAACCTCTGTTTACCAAGCACGGGACACAATCAATCACATGCAACTAGATTATCACATATGTCAGAGGAGGATTGATTACATAGCAAGTTAGCGAGGTAAAATATCCCAAATAGAGCTATATAAAGCCAGAAGCAGTCAAGCTTGTTTTCATGGTCATCACCCACTCACTTAAGTTTGTCAAGGACTTTAAATGTTAGCTATCATGCTACAGAGCTTTTTGGTACCGGGATGTGTATGAGTCACCCGAACGTGACGCTTTCTTGTAAACAAAAAAGGGCTCTGGTCAAAAGCAGTGTACTGTATATGGAAAAGGATGCCATTTGGGACACAGGGTCAGTCAGTGAGAAAAAAGCCTGAACTTCTGTATATTCAACTGCATTCTACGCTTGTGACGTGTTTTGAAGATGAGGCATAGCCTGTGGGGTTATGTCATTGTCACACGTGTACACGTGACACACACATACAGTAGTAGACGCATAGTGATTTCCTGTCTATTGGAGCTAAAGGGGCTGGTATGTGTAGAGAAAGAGAGGCTTCAAGTCCTATGTGTCTAGAGAGCTTTACATTGCTCCAGGGGCACTGCACTGTAGGTGACCCAGTGCTGCATCCATCCTCCCTCAACCTGGAGCTGTACCCTTCATGTGTCTACCTGTCCATGGCGTACTACTCCGACCGTGATGACCAGGCCCTGCAAAAACCAGTCCCACGAAGAGCTGAGAAGCTGATGATCTGTATGGTTTCCTAGCAGTGGCTCCCTCTGGAAGCAGTTTGCAGTGCCAGTGCTGTTCAGTGTGTTCTTTTAACCATGCTGTGTGTAGCTCCTCAGCTCGGCATCAAAATCAATGGTGGTGGGGCAGCAAGTGGAGCGGTTTCCACCTGAGGCAGATTCCAACTTATTTGCTAAACCTGTGTGTCTGACTGACCGTGCCATCCTGCATCATCTTCAGGCAGGAGCCAAAGTCGGCCAGCCGGATGTGGCCGTTCATGTCTAGCAGCACGTTGTCTGGCTTGATATCTCTGGAGGAGGGAGAGAGAGAGGGGTAGACAGAGAGACAGAAATGGTTAGGATTGGCCATGTGCGTCTCCTCTCCACCAATATATAGCCCTGTATATGATTGTGACATTGTCTTAAAGAGCACCTTAAAAAGTGCATCAGATAAAATGTACGGCTCAATACACACACACCCTCCCCTCAACATTTCTCTCCCGGGTGGCTATCTGAGCTGAACAGCTCGCCATTGTTTATCCACCGTCCCTCTCTCTCCCGTTCCCCCTCTACACCCGCTCCCTGGCAGTGCCCTCTGTTGTACTAATCCTGGCACCATGCTGGGCACAATGGGCACGGCATAAACACCTAAACACAACAAGCCCAATGCAAACTAATAAGCCACACACACACAATATCAAGTTTATGATTGTGTATTGATACACTCATTCACACAACCATTAGAGGAGAGAACAAACTAAGTGTAAGGTGGTGTTTGTCCTCTTCTAATTTCACAGTTATTTTATCCTTTAAACAACTACCATGATGGTTGGAGCCATCACTTTTCCCATGAACCCTTTACACCTGACAAGACTGGATCCAAACATTACCACGGTTGATTTTGTGACATTTTACAGTACTTTTTGCCGCATTTGTTGACAAGGAAATCTGAAAATACTCTGGATACATTCAGTAACATGTTAAGAATATTCCTGGAAAATGTGGGATACAGTTGAAGTCGGAAGTTTACATACACCGTAGCCAAATACACTCACAATTCCTGACATTTAATCCTAGTAAATATTCCCCGTTTTAGGTCAGTTAGGATCACCAATTTATTTTAAGAATGTGAAATGTCAGAATAATAGTAAAGATAATTATTTATTTCAGCTTTTATTTCCATCACATTCCCAGCGGGACAGATGTTTACATACACTCAATTAGTATTTGGCAACATTGCCTTTAAATTGTTTAACTTGAGTCAAACGTTTCAGCTAGCCATCCACAAGCTTCCCACAATAAGTTGGGTGAATTTTGACCAATTTCTCCTGACACAGCTGGTGTAACAGAGTCAGCTTTGTAGGCCTCCTTGCTCGCACACACTTTCAGTTCTGCTCACAAATTTCTATAGGATTGAGGTCAGGGCTTTGATGGCCACTCCAATACCTTGACTTTGTTGTCCTTAAGCCATTTTCCTACGACTTTGGAAGTATGCTTGGGGTCAGTGTCCATTTAAGACCCATTTGCGACCAAGCTTTAACTACATGACTGAGATGTTGCTTCAATATATACACACAATTTTCCTCCCTCATGATGCCATCTATTTTGGGTAGTGCACCAGTCCCTCCTGCAGCAAAGCACTCCCACAACATGATGCTGCCACCCCCGTGCTTCACGGTTGGGATGGTGTGCTTCACGGTTGGGATGGTGTTCTTCACGGTTGGGATGGTGTTCTTCACGGTTGGGATGGTGTTCTTCGGCTTGCAAGCCTCCCCTTTTCCATCCAAACATAACGATGGTCATTATGGCCAAACAGTTCTATTTTTGTTTCATCAGACCAGATGACATTTCTCCAAAAAAGTACCATGTTTGTCCCCAAGTGCAGTTGCAAACCATAGTCTGGCTTTTTTATGGCGGTTTTGAAGCATGGCTTCTTCCTTGCTGAGCGGCCTTTCAGTTTATGTCGATATAGGACTCGCTTTACTGTGGATATAGATTTCCTCCAGCATCTTTACAAGGTCCTTTGCTGTTGTTCTGGGATCGATTTGCACTTTTTGCACCAAAGTACGTTCATCTCTAGGAGACAGAACGCATCTCCTTCCTGAGCGATATGACGGCTGCGTGATCCCATGGTGTTTATACTTGCGTACTATTGTTTGTACAGATGAACATGGTATCTTCAGGCATTTGGAAATTGCTCTCAAGGATGAACCAGACTGGTGGAGGTTTAGCATTTTTTTCTGAGGTCTTGGCTGATTTCTTTAGATTTTCTCATGATGTCAAGCAAAGAGGCACTTAGTCTGAAGGTAGGCCTTGAAATACATCCACAGGTACATGTCCAATTGACACAAAGGATGTCAATTAGCCTATCAGAAGCTTCTAAAGCCATGACATCATTTTCTGGAATTTTCCAAGCTGTTTAAAAGCAGTCAACTTAGTGTATGTAAACTTCTGACCCACTGGAATTGTGATACAGTGAAATAATCTGTCTGTAAACAATTGTTGGAAATATTAATTGTGTCAAGAACAAAGTAGATGTCCTAACCAACTTGCCAAAACTATAGTTAACAAGACATTTGTGGAGTGGTTGAAAATGAGTTTTAATGACTCCAACCTAAGTGCATGTAAACTTCCGACTTCAACTGTAGGTGCAATATAAGACCAAAACAATTAAAAGTGTTAGAGGGTGAGGACAAACTGGTGTCTCCAAGTGGCCACACACCTCTCCAAAGTGTGCACAGATCCTGAGCAATTTCAATGCACTTTTATGACTTGACAAATAGTTAACTAGAAGCTACTTTTTGAGCTCTCCTTGCTTTCCCTTTCAGGAACAGCATGTAGTCGTTTCCCTTGGAACACACAGCCCTGCATCCCCGCCATCACACAATTCCTGTTGTTGTTTACACAATCCAAAAACGGTCCATTAGAAATCATAATATGGTTCAGGTGACCATGATTTTTAAGCTTTTTCTATTGCCAACATGACTCGTTAAGTCATAAAATACGATCTTAACAGTGTCAGGCTTTCACAAGGCAATTCAGAGAAACAGATGGCAATGTCGGTGCGGGGAGAAAGGAGTCATGAGTGCATTCAGGTACGTGTGCCGCGGCAAATTGTCTTCGCAATAATTGTGTTCAGAACAATCTAGGGTATGACGTAATCCTGGAACTGTGCATCGAACATAGTGATCATAAACATTTTACACTGTATTCAACAGGAGATGTACGAATTGGAAACGAGAAATGCATATTTGGACTCGCTTTCATGACATCAAAGAGGTGTTTATTATAATCGTCAACGTCTCATCTTTCAAAATACATTGAGTCATCTTCATTTTCAGTATTTCCCTCAGACAACAAAAAAATTGCAAAAAGTTGTCCAATTACAGGGAGGGATGGGGACAACTTCCTGTCACACGAGGTGCTCAAATTCAGAGCGGTTGTCAGTCAAAACCGCACCGTGAAGCGCAGAGCCAGAACTCTGACAATTACTGTACAGCCTCTACATTCCAATTTAAGGGCATATTAGTGCTCAGATCTGCCATTTTCACCCCGTGTACAGGTACGAGTGTAAAGGGTTAACAATCACTCATTCTCGTAAACGTATTTCATTTCAAAACTTCATTTCTCTTGATAACTGATCGGTAAAGTCAGTGAATCATTTTCGGTTTATAGTCCCAGCTCTAGTATGTGTGTTTGTTTTGGAGTGTGTGAGTCAGCAAGTGTGTCGGAGTGTGAGTCAGCAAGTGTGTCGGGGTGTGTGAGTCAGCAAGTGTGTCGGGGTGTGTGAGTCAGCAAGTGTGTTGGAGTGTGTGTCACAGAGAGAAAGTAGGCTTCCACCGACACTTTCATTCTCTTGTTCTGTCGCTTCCCCTCTCTCACACTTCATCTCTTTCTCCCGCTCTCATAGTTCCACTTCTATCCCACCCTCCCTCCGTGGATTAATCTTGTGCCTCTCCCTCCAATTCCCTCTATCTCACTGCAGAACATCACAGTCTAATACGGCACATTCCATTGTGGTCCCTGGCCCCTCCGGTGTTCCCAAATTTGAAAGGATGCCATAGGGGGAATAGCAATTTGCAGAAGGTTCCACTTAGCCCAATTGGAAAGCCTACTTTCGCCGCATTGTTGGCAATTACACGCATCTATCCCATTCAGATGGGTAAGGGCTACAGACTACAGATCGAAATGGTACCAGACCCTTCCTCTCTCTGGCTGTGGTCAAATTCCCTCCCCGTTCAGTCCTCACAGATTCCCAAAGCATTAGACCAAATAAAATACAATTGTATTTGTCACGTGCCCGAATACAACCTTACAGCAAAATGCTTACTTACAAGGCTACATACAGGGGGTACCGGTACAGAGTCAATGTGGAGGCTATATACAGGGGGTACCGGTACAGAGTCAATGTGGAGACTATATACAGGGTGTTACGGTACAGAGTCAACGTGGAGGCTATATACATGGGGTACCGGTACAGAGCCAACGTGGAGGCTATATACAGGGGATGCCGGTACAATCAATCAATCAATCAAATTTTATTTATATAGCCCTTCGTACATCAGCTGATATCTCAAAGTGCTGTACAGAAACCCAGCCTAAAACCCCAAACAGCAAGCAATGCAGGTGTAGAAGCACTCCACAGAGTCAATGTGGAGGCTATATACAGTGGGTACCGGTACAGAGTCAACGTGGAGGCTATATACAGGGTATTACGGTACAGAGTCAACGTGGAGGCTATATACAGGGGGTACCGGTACAGAGTCAATGTGGAGGCTAAATATACAGGGTGTACCGGTACAGAGCCAATGTGGAGGCTATATACAGGGGGTACCGGTACAGAGCCAATGTGGAGGCTAAATATACAGGGTGTACCGGTACAGAGTCAATGTGGAGGCTAAATATACAGGGTGTACCGGTACAGAGTCAATGTGGAGGCTATATACAGGGGGTACCGGTACAGAGTCAATGTGGAGGCTAAATATACAGGGGTTACCGGTACAGAGTCAATGTGGAGGCTATATACAGGGGGTACCGGTACAGAGTCAATGTGGAGGCTATATACAGGGGGTACCGGTACAGAGTCAATGTGGAGGCTAAATACAGGGGGTACCGGTACAGAGCCAATGTGGAGGCTATATACAGGGGGTACCGGTACAGAGCCAATGTGGAGGCTATATACAGGGGGTACCGGTACAGAGTCAATGTGGAGGCTAAATATACAGGGTGTACCGGTACAGAGTCAATGTGGAGGCTAAATATACAGGGTGTACCGGTACAGAGTCAATGTGGAGGCTAAATATACAGGGTGTACCGGTACAGAGTCAATGTGGAGGCTAAATATACAGGGTGTACCGGTACAGAGTCAATGTGGAGGCTAAATATACAGGGTGTACCGGTACAGAGTCAATGTGGAGGCTATATACAGGGGGTACCAGTACAGAGTCAATGTGGAGGCTATATACAGGGGGTACCAGTACCGAGTCAATGTGGAGGCTATATACAGGGGGTACCGGTACAGAGCCAATGTGGAGGCTATATACAGGGGGTACCGGTACAGAGTCAATGTGGAGGCTATATACAGGGGGTACCGATACAGAGTCAATGTGGAGGCTAAATATACAGGGGATACCGGTACAGAGTCAATGTGTAGGTAAAGTTGTTAAAGTGGCTGAGCATAGATAATAACAGAGTAGTAGCAGTGTTGGGGGGGGGGGGGGCAATGCAAATAGTCTGTGTAGCCATTTGATTAGCTGTTCAGGAGTCTTATGGCTTGGTGGTAGAAGCTGTTTAGAAGCCTCTTGGTCCTTGACTTGGCGCTCCGGTACCGCTTGCCATGCGGTAGCAGAGAGAACAGTCTATGACTAGGGTGTCTTTGATGATTTTTAGGGCCTTCCTCTGACACCGCCTGGTATAGAGGTCCTGGATGTCAGGAAGCTTGGTCCCGGTGAAGTACTCTGCCTACTCTGTACCTGTTACAGATTCACATCTCTTCAAACACTCTCTGTACCTGTTACAGATTCACATCACCTCTTCAAACACTTCCAGAGAGAGATCTGCCTACTGTACCTGTTACAGATTCACATTCACCTCTCTTCAAACACTTCCAGAGAGAGATCTGCCTACTCTGTACCTGTTACAGATTCACATTCACCTCTCTTCAAACACTTCCAGAGAGAGATCTGCCTACTCTGTACCTGTTACAGATTCACATTCACCTCTCTTCAAACACTTCGAGAGAGATCTGCCATTCTATATATCGGTCACAGATACACATCCCTCTTACCTGTGGACGTAGTGTTGTTGGTGTATAGAGTGGATGGCCAGCACCATCTCTGCCACATAGAACTTGGACATGTCCTCTGGGAGACGGTCCTCAAACTTACTGAGCAGGGTCAAGAGGTCACCGCCCACATAGTAGTCCATCACCAGGTACTACAGAGGAGAGACAGGTTATATTGTGTTAACACAGTGGTCCATCACCAGGTACTACAGAGGAGAGACAGGTTATATTGTGTTAACACACAGTGGTCCATCACCAGGTGCTACAGAGGAGAGACCGGTTATATTGTGTTAACACAGTGGTCCATCACCAGGTACTACAGAGGAGAGACAGGTTATATTGTGTTAACACAGTGGTCCATCACCAGGTATTGCAGAGATAATGGCAAAGCAAAAAATGGATTCATACAAATAAAAAAGCTGAAATTTCACATTTACATGGATTTATTCAAATAAAATAAAAACTGAAATGTCACATTTACATAAGCATCTAGACCTTTTACTCAGTACTTTGTTGAAAAATCTTTGGCAGTGATTAGAGTCTTGAGTCTTCTTGGGTATGAATGAAAACAGGATGCACCTGAGCTCAATTGAGAGTCTCATAGCAAAAGGGTCTGAATACTTACAGTGGGGAGAACAAGTATTTGAAAACCTGCAAAATCGGCAGTGTTTCCTACTTACAAAGCATGTAGAGGTCTGTACTTTTTATCATAGGTACACTTCAACAGTGAGACACGGAATCTAAAACAAAAATCCAGAAAATCACATTGTATGATTTTTAATGAATTAATTTGCATTTTATTGCATGACATAAGTATTTGATCACCTACCAACCAGTAAGAATTCTGGCTCTCACAGAACTGTTAGTTTTTCTTTAAATAGCCCTCCTGTTCTCCACTCATTACCTGTATTAACTGCACCTGTTTGAACTCATTACCTGTATAAAAGACACCTGTCCACACACTCAATCAAACAGACTCCAACCTCTCCACAATGGCCAAGACCAGAGAGCTGTGTAAGGACATCAGGGATAAAATTGTAGACCTGCACACGGCTGGGATGGGCTACAGGACAATAGGCATGCAGCTTGGTGAGAAGGCAACAACTGTTGGCGCAATTATTAGAAAATGAGGGAAGTTCAAGATGACGGTAAATCACTCCCGGTCTGGGGCTCCATGCAAGATCTCACCTCGTGGGGCATCAATGATCATGAGGAAGGTGAGGGATCAGCCCAGAACTACACGGCAGGACCTGGTCAATGACCTGAAGAGAGCTGGGACCACAGTCTCAAAGAAAACCATTAGTAACACACTACGCCGTCATGGATGCTAAATGGGATATATGGATTAAAATCCTGCAGCGCACGCAAGGTCCCCCTGCTCAAGCCAGCTCATGTCCAGGCCTGTCGATAAAAAGTAGGAAAACCTGCAAAATCGGCAGTGTATCAAATTCTTGTTCTCCCCACTGTATGTAAATAAGGTATCTGTTTTTAATAATAATTTCGCAAAAAAAAAAAAAATGTTTTCGCTTTATCATTATGGGGTATTGTGTGTAGATTTGATGAGGAAAATATACAATCAATTTTAGAATGAAGCTGTAATGTAACAAAATGTGGAAAAGTGAAGGGGTCTGAATACTTTCTGAATACACTGTATACATAAACACACACAGATACTACACACCCAGACAGACTATACACAAGTGTGTGTGTTGGTTCTTCTATCCTTGTGGGGAACTAAAATCCCCAAATGTCTCCACAAGGATAGTAAAACAAGAAACAAAACTCCCTTGTGGGGACATTTCCCACATCCCCATGAGGACAAAGGCTATTTTAGGTTCAGGGTTACCATTAGGGTATGGGTTTGGGGTTTAGGTTAGGGAAAATAGGATTCTGAATGAAAATGTACTTTAGGTCCCCACGAGGATAGAAGAACATCGTGTGTGTAAAGCTGTTACCAGGAAGTTGTCGTCCTGGAAGGCGTAGTGGAGGGTGGTGATCCACTGGCAGTCTCCGTTCACTAGAACGTTTCTCTCCTCGCGGAAACACGCCGTCTGTGTAAGAAACAATGACATCGAGGGGTCAGCTATGACATATTCCCTACTTTCATGCACACACGGGCGAGCAGACACAAACAAATGTGGATCAACAGAGAATTGGAAACAGTAAAATACTATTTTTTTAAATGTCAATTTCATACAGGTCAGTCTGAATGAGGTATTCCTGAAAAACCACATTTTGACCCTCCTCCTCCCAGTCATGAAAAACCACATTTGACCCTCCTCTGTCATGAAAAACCACATTTGACCCTCCTCTGTCATGAAAAACCACATTTGACCCTCCTCCTCTGTCATGAAAAACCACATTTGACCCTCCTCCTCTGTCATGAAAAACCACATTTGACCCTCCTCCTCTGTCATGAAAAACCACATTTGACCCTCCTCCTCTGTCATGAAAAACCACATTTGACCCTCCTCCTCTCAGTCATGAAAAACCACATTTGACCCTCCTCCTCTGTCATGAAAAACCACATTTGACCCTCCTCTCAGTCATGAAAAACCACATTTGACCCTCCTCCTCTCAGTCATGAAAAACCACATTTGACCCTCCTCCTCTGTCATGAAAAACCACATTTGACCCTCCTCCTCTGTCATGAAAAACCACATTTGACCCTCCTCCTCTGTCATGAAAAACCACATTTGACCCCCCTCCTCTCAGTCATGAAAAAACCACATTTGACCCCCCTCCTCTCAGTCATGAAAAACCACATTTGACCCCCCTCCTCTCAGTCATGAAAAACCACATTTGACCCCCCTCCTCTCAGTCATGAAAAACCACATTTGACCCTCCTCTCAGTCATGAAAAACCACATTTGACCCTCCTCCTCTGTCATGAAAAACCACATTTGACGCTCCTCGCAGTCACTAAATACCACATCTTTGACCCACCTCCTCGCAGTCACTAAATACCACATCTTTGACCCTCCTCTCAGTCATGAAAAACCACATTTGACCCTCCTCTCAGTCATGAAAAACCACATTTGACCCTCCTCCTCAGTCATGAAAAACCACTTTTGACCCTCCTCCCCAGTCATGAAAAACCACATTTGACCCTCCTCCTCTGTCATGAAAAACCACATTTAACCCTCCTCCTCTCACGAAAAACCACTTTTGACCCTCCTCCTCTCAGTCATGAAAACCACATTTGACCCTCACTCCTCCCACCTCAGTCATGAAAAACCACATTTGACCCTCCTCCTCTCAGTCATGAAAACCACATTTGACCCTCCTCCTCAGTCATGAAAAACCACATTTGACCCTCCTCCTCAGTCATGAAAAACCACATTTGACCCTCCTCCTCTGTCATGAAAAACCACATTTGACCCTCCTCCTCTCAGTCATGAAAAACCACATTTGACCCTCCTCCTCTCAGTCATGAAAAACCACATTTGACCCTCCTCCTCTCAGTCATGAAAAACCACATTTGACCCTCCTCCTCAGTCATGAAAAACCACATTTGACCCTCCTCTCAGTCATGAAAAACCACATTTGACCCTCCTCTCAGTCATGAAAAACCACATTTGACCCTCCTCCTCAGTCATGAAAAACCACATTTGACCCTCCTCCTCTGTCGCTAAAAAACACATTTGACCCTCCTCCTCTGTCGCTAAAAACCACATTTGACCCTCCTCTCAGTCATGAAAAACCACATTTGACCATCCTCTCAGTCATGAAAAACCACATTTGACCCTCCTCTGTCATGAAAAACCACATTTGACCCCCCTCCTCTCAGTCATGAAAAACCACATTTGACCCCCCTCCTCTCAGTCATGAAAAACCACATTTGACCCCCCTCCTCTCAGTCATGAAAAACCACATTTGACCCCCTCCTCTCAGTCATGAAAAACCACATTTGACCCCCTCCTCTCAGTCATGAAAAACCACATTTGACCCCCTCCTCTCAGTCATGAAAAACCACATTTGACCCCCCTCCTCTCAGTCACTAAAAACCCCATCTTTGACCCACCTCCTCTGTCATCGACATAACCTGAAAGGCCACTCAGCAAGGGAGAAGCAACTGCTCCAAAATCGCCATTAAAAAAAGCCAGACTACGGTTTGCAACTACACATGGGGACAAATATCGTACTTTTTGGAGAAATGTCCACTGGTCTGATGAAAAAATAAATACAACTGTTTGGCCATAATGACCATTGTTATATTTGGAGGAAAAAGGAGAGGCTTGCAAGCCGAAGAGCACCATCCCAACCATGAAGCATGGTTGACAGCATCGTGTTGTGGGGGTGCTTTGTTGCAGTAAATTGTGGGTATATTGAAGCAACTTCTCAAGACGGGTTAATGCAAGTACACATTTCACCTTCAGAGGTGAATTTATCAAACCTATCGCGTTGAACAAAGTGTTTTGTTAGCTCTCCTCAAACAATAGCATGGCATTTTCTCACAGTAATAGCTACTGTAAATTGGACAGTGCAGTTATATTACCAAAAATTGAAGCTTTCAGCCAATGTAAGACACATATGTACTGACATTTGTTGTTACTCTAAAATCTGCGATCTTGATACAACGCGCTGCATGATTTACAGTAGCAGAGAACTGTCCATGACTGGGGTGGGGTCTTTGAACATTTTTTAGGGCCTTCCTCTGACACTGCCTGGTGTAGAGGTCCTGGATGGCAGGCAGCTTAGCCCCAGTGATGTACTGGGCCGTACACACTACCCTCTGTAGTGCCCTGTGGTCGGAGGCTGAGCAGTTGCCGTACTAGGCAGTGATGCAACCAGTCAGCATGCTCTCGATGGTGCAGCTGTCAAACCTTTTGAGGATCTGAGGACCCATGCCAAATTTTTGTTTTTGATGGTGCAGCTGTCAAACCTTTTGAGGATCTGAGGACCCATGCCAAATATTTTTTTTGCCAAATATTTTTTTTTGTCGTGCCCTCTTCAAGACTGTCTAGTTTGTTGGTGATGTGGACACTACAGCCCCGTCAATGTGAATGGGGCCTGCTCGGTCCTCCTTTTCCTGTAGTACACAATCATCTCCTCAGTCTTGGTTACGTTGAGGGATAAGATGTTATTCTGGCACCACCTGGCCAGGTCTCTGACCTCCTCCCTATAGGCTGTCCATTCGTTGTCGGTGATCAGGCCTACCACTGTTGTGTCGTCTGAAAACTTGGTGTTGGAGTCGTACCTGGCCACGCAGTCATGGGTGAACAGGGAGTACAGGAGGGGACTGAGCACGCAGGGCTCCAGTGTTGAGGATCAGCGTGGCAGATATGTTGCTACCTACCCCTCACCACCTGGGGGAGGCCCGTCAGGAAGTGCAGGATCCAGTTGCAGAGGGAGGTGTTTAGTCCCAGGATCCTTAGCTTAGTGATGAGCTTTGAGGGCACTATGGTGTTGAACGCTGAGCTGTAGTCAATGAATAGCATTCTCACATAGGTGTTCCTTTTGTCCAGGTGGGAAAGGGCAGTGTGGAGTGCACTAGAGATTGCATCATTTGTGGACCCGTTTGGGCGGTATGCAATTTGGAGTGGGTCTAGGGTTTCTGGGATAATGGTGTTGATGTGAGCCATTACCAGCCTTTCAAAGCACTTCATGGCTACGGACGTGAGTGCTAGGGGTCTGTCGTCATTTAAGCAGAACATATTGATGCAGTAGTAGCGAAGATGGGAAGAAGTCTGTCTAAAATAAAGTGATGTTCTGCCTTCTTAACACTATCAACAAGGCAGGTCCTACAGGCCCTAGTTGTCACACCTTGACTACTGTTCAGTCGTGTGGTCAGGTGCCACAAAAAAGGACTTAGGAAAATAGCAATTGGCCCTTGACAAGGCAGCACGTCTGGCCCTTGACAAGGCAGCACGTCTGGCCCTTGACAAGGCAGCACGTCTGGCCCTTGACAAGGCAGCACGTCTGGCCCTTGACAAGGCAGCACGTCTGGCCCTTGACAAGGCAGCACGTCTGGCCCTTGACAAGGCAGCACGTCTGGCCCTTGACAAGGCAGCACGCCTGGCCCTTGACAAGGCAGCACGTCTGGCCCTTGACAAGGCAGCACGTCTGGCCCTTGACAAGGCAGCACGTCTGGCCCTTGACAAGGCAGCACGTCTGGCCCTTGACAAGGCAGCACGTCTGGCCCTTGACAAGGCAGCACGTCTGGCCCTTGACAAGGCAGCACGTCTGGCCCTTGACAAGGCAGCACGTCTGGCCCTTGACAAGGCAGCACGTCTGGCCCTTGGATGTACACAGAGAGCAAATATTAATAATATGCATATCAATCTCTCCTGGCTCAAAGTGGAGGAGAGATTGACTTCATCACTACTTGTATCTGTGAGAGGTATTGACATGTTGAATGCACCGAGCGGTCTGTTTAAACTACTAGCACACAGCTCAGACACCCATACATACCCCACAAGACATGCCACCAGAGGTCTCTTCACAGTCCCCAAGTCCAGAACAGACTATGGGAGGCGCACAGTACTACATAGAGCCATGACGACATGGAACTGTATTCCACATCAGGCAACTGATGCAAGCAGTAGAATCAAATTTTAAAATCAGGTAAAAATACACTATATGGAACAGTAGGGACTGTGAAGAAACAAACATAGGCACAGACAAGTGGATTTATTACTGTAGATATGTGGTCGTGGTGGAGTAGGGGCCTGAGGGCACACAGTGTGTTGTGAAATCTGTGAATGCATTGTAATGATTTTAAATTGGTATAATCTGCCTTAATTTTGCTGGACCCCAGGAAGAGGGCAGCAGCTAATGGGGATCCATAACAAATACAAGTGTATTGAAAATGAAGCCTTGAGCACTTATTGGGAGCACAAATCAGTATGCAGAAATGGCTCTTCTCTATCACATATAAATAAAACTACAACCAGCACAGGACCTTGACTTGACTGGGAATATACCTTCTTGCTCTTCTATTTATAGCTTTCAATTGGAGATTTTGGACACTACAGCATGATCCTTACCTCTGCTCTCTTCAGCATCTCCCACTTGTTCAGGATCTTCATGGCGTAAACGCGTTCTGTGTTCTTCATCTTCACCACCGCAACCTAGAGTGGGGGAGAGATAAATAAAGAGATGGAGGAGGAGAGAGAAATCATTAATACACAATTAAAATGCAGCCTGAGAATTGCAGGTTCTTCCTTATTGAAGTTTCCTGCCCGTTCCTACTGGCCTAGTTACTGTAAACTAGGAGCCTCCCCCAGGACACAATGCTTTCTAAGATAGTGGGTGCATTCCAAATGGCACCATAGTCGCTATATTGGGCCCTGGTCAAGAGTAGTACACTATTTATTTGCATTTATTTCACAGACTTGCCAAGTTAAATAAAGGTTAAGAACAACTTCTTATTTACAATGAAGGCCTACCCCCAGCCAAACCCTCCCCTAACCCGGATGACGCTGGGCCAATTGTGCGCCGCCCCACGGGATTCCCGATCACGGCCAGTTGTGATACAGCCTGGGATGGAACCAGGGTCTGTAGTGACGTCTCTAGCACTGAGATGCAGTACCTGAGACCGCTGCTCCACTCGGGAGCCCTAGGGATTGGGGTGCCACATGGGTGGCAGCCATAGTGTTTTGATCCTCACACCAACATCCAGAATGCATTAAGGGGGAATATAGGCTTGTGTTCATTAGGCAGCAAATGGAAGAAAATGGACAGAAAAAGGGAGGGACTAACTGGACTAGTTAAATAAAAAAACGCTCCTTTAGATTTTTCCGTTGCAAGTCGGCGTACTTCAGTGTTTCCCCTAACATCTATTATTTTCCAGGTGGGACGCAATTATGCCTTAAAATAAAATGTTGAAGCCAAAAGACTGTGGGTGGGAAATAGCTTATTGGGAGGGGAAAAAGCCATATGTACAATGTTGGGGAAAAACACTGTAGTTAGCTGGCTTGTGGAGAATCTGGTCCGTAAAATAGTTCTGACCCTAGAGATATGTATGAGAGCTGTTAATGAGCTATGATTAAAAAGTCTTTAAAGATGTATAAATTGCACTTACAGGCCAAATACATCTAAACCAACAGTCATAGTGCTTCAGACATATCTGGGGAAAGGCGAGGCAGCGTAGCCTAGTGGTTAGAGCGTTGGACTAGTAACAGAAAGATTGCAAGTTCAATTCCCCGAGCTGACAAGGTACATATGTCATTCTGAACAAGGCAGTTAACCATGTTCCCACATGGTTTTAAATTGAATTAGAATCTTTTAAAACAAAACACTAAGCCGTCATTGAAAATAAGAATTTGTTACTAACTTGCCTAGTTAAATAAAGGTAAACTAAATTTAATAAACTTACAGTGGAAGTCGGGAGTTTACAAACTCGTTTTTCAACCACTCCACACATTTCTTGATAAACTATAGTTTTGGCAAGTCTTTTAGGACATCTACTTTGTGCATGACAAGTCATTTATCCAACAACTGTTTACAAACAGATTATTTCACTTATAATTCACTGTATCACAATTCCAGTGGGTCAGAAGTTTACATACACTAAGTTGACTGTGCCTTTAATCTCTCTAGGGTACGTGGGATGGTAGTGTCCCACCTGTCAACAGCCAGTGAAACTGCAGGGCGCCAAATTCAAAACAGAAATCCCATAATTAAAATTCCTCAAACATACATGTATTTTACACCATTTTAAAGATACACTTGTTGTAAATCCAGCCACAGTGTCCGATTTTTAAAAGGCTTTACGACGAAAGCAAACCAAACGATTATGTTAGGTCAGAGCCAAGTCACAGAAAAGCACAGCCATTTTTCCAGCCAAAGAGAGGAGTCACAAAAAGCAGAAATATAGATAAAATTAATCACTAACCTTAAATGATCTTCATCAAATGACTCATAGGACTTCATGTTACACAATACATGTATGTTTTGTTTGGTAAAGTTCATATCCAAAAATCTGAGTTTACATTGGCGCGTTATCTTCAGTAGTTCCAAAACATCCAGTGATTTTGCAGAGAGCCACATTAAATTTACAGATATACTCATCATAAACATTGATAAATGATAGAAGTGTTATTCACAGAATTAAAGAAACTTCTCCTTAATGCAACCGCTGTGTCAGATTTTTTAAAAACTTTACGGAAAAAGCTAACCATAATCTGAGTACGGCGCTCAGATGAAAAATCAAGCCAAATTGATATCTGCCAAAATGATATCCGCCATGTTGGGAGTCAACATTAGTCAGAAATAGCATTATAAATATTCACTTACCTTGATGATCCTCAGAATGCACTCCCAGGAATCCCAGTCCCACAATAAATGTTTGTTTTGTTCGATAATGTCCATTTATTTCCAAATAGCTACTTTTGTTAGTGCGTTTTGTAAACAAATCCAAAGTCACGAAGAGCGTTCACTGGAGCAGACGAAATGTAAAAATGTTCCGTTATAGTCCGTAGAAACATGTCAAATGATGTATGGAATCAATCTTTAGGATGTTAACATAAATCTTCAATAATGTTCCAACCGGACAATTCTTTTGTCTTCAGAAATGCAATGGAACACAGGTCGCTCGTGGAGCTTGTGGCTGCTGGCAGACCTCTGACTCATTCGGCACCACTTCACAGTAGAAGCATCAAACAATTTTCTAAAGAATGTTGACATCTAGTGAAAGCCTTAGGAAGTTCAATATGACCACAGACACTGTGTATTCGATAGGGCAAGAGTCGAAAAACTACAAACCTCAGATTTCCCACTTCCTGGTTGGATTTTTTCTCAGGTTTCTGCCTGCCATATGAGTTCTGTTATACTCACAGACATCATTCAAACAGTTTTAGAAACTTCAGTGTTTTCTATCCAAAACTAATAATAAAATGCATATTCTAGCTTTTGTGGCTGAGTAGCAGGCAGTTTAAGTTGGGCACGCTTTTCATCCAAAATTCCCAATGCTGCCCCCTATCCTGGAGAAGTTAAACAGCTTGGAAAATTATGTCATGGAAAATCTAAAGAAATCAGCCAAGACTTCAGAAAGAAAATTGTAGACCTCCACAAGTCTGGTTCATCCTTGAGAGCAATTTCCAAATGCCTGAAGGTACCCCGTTCATCTGTACAAACAATAGGACGCAAGCATAAACACCATGGGACCACGCAGCCGTCATATCGCTCAGGAAGAAGACACGTTCTGTCTCCTAGAGATGAACGTACTTTGGTGCGAAAAGTGCAAATCAATCCCAGAACAGCAGCAAAGGACCTTGTGAAGATGCTGGAGGAAACGGGTACAAAAGTATCTATATCTACAGTAAAACGAGTCCTATATCGACATAACCTGAGAGGCCGGTCAGCAAGGACTAGACTATAGTTTGCAACTGCACATGGGGACAAAGATCATACTTTTTGGAGAAATGTCCTCTGGTCTGATGAAACAAAAATAGAACTGTTTGGCCATAATGACTATCGTTATGTTTGGAGGAAAAAGGGGAGGCTTGCAAGCCGAGAAACACCATACAAACCGTGAAGCACGGGGTTGGCATTATCATGCAGTGGGGGTGCTTTGCTGCAGGAGGGACTGGTGCACTTCACAAAATAGATGGCATAATGAGGCAGGGAAATTATGTGGATATATTGAAGTAAAATCATCATCAAGACATCAGTCAGGAAGTTAGAGCTTGGTCGCAAATGGGTCTTCCAAACGGACAATGACCCCAAGCATACTTCCAAAGTTGTGGCAAAATGGCTTAAGGACAACAAGTCTAGGTATTGGAGTGGCCATCACAAAGCCCTGACCTCAATCCCTTCAAACATTTGTGGGCAGAACTGAAAAAGTGTGTGCGAACAAGGGTACCTACAAACCTGACTCAGTTACACCAGCTCTGTCAGGAGGAATGGGGCAAAATTCACCCAAATTATTGTGGGAAGCTTGTGGAAGGCTACCCGAAACATTTGACCGAAGTTAAACAATTTAAAGGCAATGCTACCAAATACTAATTGAGTATGTAAACTTCTGACCCACTGGGAATGTGATGAGAGAAATAAAAGCTAAAATACATCAATCTACTATTATTCTGACGTTTCACATTCTAAAGTGGTGATCCTAACTGACCTAAGACAAATAATTTTTACTAGGATTAAAATGTCAGGAATTGTGAAAAAAATGAATTTAAATGTATTTGACTAAGGTGTATGTAAACTTCCGATTTCAACTGTAACAGCCCACTTAGGAGGTTTTCCAAAAAGGCACCTAAAAAAGGCACAGATTAAAGGGTCTGAATACTTATTACATACCTCAGTTTATTATTTTTTTTATACATATGCTACCATTGATAAAAATCTGTTTTTGCTTTGCCATTATGGAGTATCATGTGTAGATAGATTTGGGGGAAAAAACGATTTAATCCATTTTAGAATAAGGCTGTAGTAAAGTAACAAAATGTGGATAAAGTCAAGAGGTCTGAATGCACTGTATGGAAGGACATGAAATCCAAAAACAAAACAAAAAATGTTTGTTGAGAGTGAGACTAAGGAGTTAAAAGAGACTTGACAAAGGCCTTCCAATACTTTCTAATACAATCTGCACCAAGTTCGTCATGATTGACTGAGTGGAAGGAAGGCGAGAGGTCGAAGAGCTTCCATTGGGTCTGATGCCCGGGTTACTGAATGACTTATCGGGTACAGAATCCCTCAAAGCCCTCATGCACTTGCACAGCCCTGTGTGTGTGTGTGTGTGTGTGTGTGGGGGGGAGTCATTGAAAACTGTTTGATGTAAACACCTTTTAACTGTTAAGGGTTAATGCCACACGGTCAAGGTTAGGCTTGCACAGATCGGGAGAACCTCAGGAACATTCCTGAGGTCAAATTGTGCTTCTCACCCTAAAGGTTCTCCCACTGTCACCCAAAAGCAAATGAAATTTGGGGCCAGGCTTAATTTTGGGCCTACTTTTTTCACGGTGGCTGCACTGAGCGAGCTACGGTCATGTGGGGCATCTTGTTGAACTCGGCACGGCCTTGAGAATATGGAAATGCCATTGTAGGCTCTGTCTTTTTTTTCTTTTTTGACCCCTGTCTCCCCAATTTCGTGGTATTCAATTGTTTAGTAGCTACTATCATGTCTCATCGCTACAACTCCCGTACGGGAGAGATGAACGTTGAAGGTCATGCATCCTCCGATACACAACCCAACCAAGCCGCACTGCTTCTTAACACAGCGCGCATTCAACCCGGAAGCCAGCCGCACCAATGTGTCGGAGGAAACACTGTGCACCTGGCGCGCACTGCGCCAGGCCCGCCACAGGAGTCGCTGGTGCGCGATGAGACAAGGATATCCCTACCGGCCAAGCCCTCCCTAACCCGGACGACGCTAGGCCAAATTGTGCGTCGCCTCACGGACCTCCCGGTCGCGGCCGCTTACGACAGAGCCTGGGTGCAAACCCAGAGTCTCTGGTGGCACAGCCACTGAACCACCCGGGAGGCCTGGCTCTGTGTGTCTTTAAGCACTGCACTTTTGTCACTCCATCCTTGCTGTGTGTGTGTGTGTGTGTGTGTGTGTGTGTGTGTGTGTGTGTGTAGCTTTTCTTTGACATCTGTTGGGAGAAATTACTGATTTACAGTTCATGACGGTTGCCTAATAACACATGCAGTTTTGAAAAGATCAGATATTTTTAACCCTTCAAAACAGCACCTATGACATAATTTTATGGCACTTCCGGTTTACACAGGAAGCTGAAAGTGAACACATATCCTCCTTGGGGTAGGCACTTATAGAATTTTGAGTTAAGTCTATGTTAAGAACTGACTTATTTACGGAGGGTTTAGTGAGTGTTATTTCAGAAAATCACAGAAATCTTAGAGCTCGGAAGCACAGTTTAAAACGATTCGTATGAACACACTGCAACTGGATCTGTAACTTAATAATAATAATAATAACTTAAAAATAAAAAAAACACCCATTTTTGAACCAATTTGACATTGTACAATTTCTCTTAAATGACGATCGATAAATGGCTGGTTCTGTTTTTGACACTGTAGGTTCATTTACTTTGACGTGAAGCGGAAAAATTATTGCTCTATTTAAATGTTTTACCTTTTTTACCTTTAATCCCAGAAAAATGGCCATAACTCAAAAACCGCTGAGACCTAGACGCCATCTTGTTCGGGGCCAACTGCCCATTACGCCAAACCTATGCTCACCAAGTTGTCTAAATATTTTCCGTTTAGGAGATAAGGCCACGTCGTGATTGATGTTTTGTACATTTGCAATATGATTCCATTCGCCCTCTTGTGGGATTTACCGGGAGAGCGGAATTTTTTTATAAAACTGAAACCGAATGTCCGAGAGAGTTCGTTTGATGACTTCCTGGAAGATCCGGCCCTGCAGCACGGCCCGACACCGTCCGAATTTTAGAAAAGTCGTCAGACGTCTAGTAAGGGACTTTCTCACTAACTATATGGCAAATGTCAAAAAAAGTTCCCTTAATTAACCTCTTAGAGCTCGGGCTGAATACTGCCCCCTTTGGAGAAAGTGCATGCCCATAGTAAACTGAAAATATTTTTTCCCAAAATTGCTAATATATGCATATAAAAATTATTATTGAATAGAAAACTCTAAAGTTTCTAAAACCTTTTAAATTATGTCTGTATGTAAAGCAGAACTCTCAGGGCAGCCTTTCTCCCAAACTCTCTCTTGTGAAGAGAAAAGTTGGGTCAACTTTGACGTCATCGCCCCCACCCTTCCCAGGCAGCTACCGATCCAGGAAGTCTCTCTTCAGCGCGATGCCTGCTTTCAAATGGCACGTTCATTGTGAGAATCCCACGAGCCCTAGACGTTTGGCAGGCGAAATTGCTCGTGTCCCTCTGAAAAACAGGCACTCTATTGCGCGCGGCCGATTTGGAGTACGTTCTTTTCCATGATCCAGCATTTGAAGCCGGTTTGTCTGTTCGCGCTGATCTTTGTTCTACATGCTAAAAACATCATAAAGCTCGATTTTGCACATAGTTTGACCAGTTTAGTCGACATATATGTAAATTGGAAGTTTTGATGCGCAAGAGTGCTGGACCAGAAGTCATTTTGGATGCATTTCAGCTGAAGCTGTTGGCATATGCTAATACAGAGACACCCAATACATCGTTTGGTTTCACGTTGTGTAAGTATGACTCCTACGTCTTCTGATGGAAGAACATCAAAGGTAAGGGAATATTTATGTGGTTATTTGGGGTTTCTGTGGACTCCAAAACGTAGAGGAGACATACTGCTAATATCTGAGCGCCGTCTCATTGTATAGCCCAGTGAACAATGTCTGTAACGTTAAAAATAAATGTAATACAGCGGTTGCATTAAGAAGAAGTGTATCTTTGTAAATATATGTAGAACATGTATATTTAGTCATGTTTATTGCTTGTTATCTGACGTTATCTGTCGGAGCTATCATCATTTCTCCGGACATTTGAGTAGCATATTTTTAAATGTCGTCATTGTAAACAGAGATTTATGGATATAAATGGCATATTATTGAAAAAACATTAAATGTACTGTGTAACATGTAATATTACTGTCATCTGATGAAGATTTTCAAAAGGTTAGTGAATTATTTATTTTTTAATCCTACTTTTAAATTTTATTTTTTCTGGGACAAAATGGCCGCCGCTTGTCTTTTGTTTCGGTGGTGATCTAATATAAATATGTGCTATGTTTTCGCCGTAAAACATTTTAGAAATCTGAAATCTGAACAAGGTGTTTATCTTTCATTTGAGCTATTGGACTTGTTAATGTGTAGAGGTTAAATATTTCTAAGAATATTATTTTGCATTTGTGCGTTATGGTAATGAGCTTGAGCCGTAGTCACGATCCCGGATCCGGGATGGGGAGTTCTAAGAGTTAAGGTATGTTAGTGCCACTGCTATGCATTGATTAACTTATTATAGGTTACCTACTGGAGCTATATTTTAAGTGACATTATTTAAATCCAACCTTTATTTAACTAGGCAAGTCAGTTTAAGAACAAATTCTTATTTACAATGACTGCCTAGGAACAGTGGGTTAACTGCCTTGTTCAGGGGCAGAACGACAGATTTGTACCTTGTCAGCTCGGGATTTGATCTCGCAACATTTCGGTTACTGGCCCATCGCTCTAACCACTAGCGTACTATTTAGGCTAGAATGTCATTTTCAGTCATGATGTTGACCTCTTACACAATGACCAAACCGTTCCGCCCGTGCATCCGTGTGCACCATCGTCTGCATGATCATTGTGTTTATCCCCACCAGACACAATCAACATGCAGGTTAAAATACCAAAACCAAATGTGAATCAAACCATAAGTCTATTGACGCACCCATACGTCAATAAAAGTAACATAATAAAAACATCCATCAAACCCTGTCCGTTTAAGACAAAGATACTTTTTTTGCATGGGCTGCATTTCAATACACTGCATCAGCCTGTTGCCTTACACATCAGCGATGGAAAGAAAACGAGTTACAGTTTGTCAGAACATGAGAAAATTCTCACAAAAAAAAACATTTATCTTCTGAACGGTTTGGCCTTCAAATTATTCAAATCACCTGACATCTACACCAACCATGAAAAAGACAAACTAACATGATCTCAGTTTTGCTCTACGACCCCCACAAGTGACGGAACTCGTCTGAAGGCAACCCATACAAAACAAACCGAAGTAAAGAGGTTGTTTTGTGCCAACAAAAATAAGGGGTTAAAAATGCATTTAAAAAAAACTCAAATATCTTCTCAGCTTTCATATACCTCCTAGGACAGACACCGCACAACCTTATGATGGCGGAGATCTTTGTGGGCTATACTCAGCCTTGTCTCAGGATGGTAAGTTGGTGATTGAAGATATCCCTCGTGGTGTGGGGGCTGTGCTTTGGCAAAGTGGGTGGGGTTATATCCTTCCTGTTTGGCCCTGTCCGGGGGTGTCCTCGGATGGGGCCACAGTGTCTCCTGACCCCTCCTGTCTCAGCCTCCAGTATTTATGCTGCAGTAGTTTGTGTCGGGGGGCTAGGGTCAGTTTGTTATATCTGGAGTACTTCTCCTGTCCTATTCGGTGTCCTGTGTGAATCTAAGTGTGCGTTCTCTAATTCTCTCCTCTCTTTCTTGCTCTCTCTCGGAGGACCATGCCCCAGGACTACCTGACATAATGACTCCTTGCTGTCCCCAGTCCACCTGGCCGTGCTGCTGCTCCAGTTTCAACTGTTCTGCCTTATTATTATTTGACCATGCTGGTCATTTATGAACATTTGAACATCTTGGCCATGTTCTGTTATAATCTCCACCCGGCACAACCAGAAGAGGACTGGCCACCCCACATAGCCTGGTTCCTCTCTAGGTTTCTTCCTAGGTTTTGGCCTTTCTAGGGAGTTTTTCCTAGCCACCGTGCTTCTACACCTGCATTGCTTGCTGTTTGGGGTTTTAGGCTGGGTTTCCGTACAGCATTTTGAGATATCAGCTGATGTATGATGTGTTTTTTAAATAAATTTGATTTGATTATGATATTTCTTTTTCACCATTTATGAACATGTTAATCAATGTGTTTCAATGGGCTACAGTAAACTCAGCAAAAAAAGAAACGTCCCTTTTTCAGGACCATCTTTCAAAGATCATTCGTAAAAATCCAAATAACTTCACAGATCTTCATTGTAAAGGGTTTAAACACTGTTTCCCCGTGGTTGTTAAATGCACCATAAACAATTAATGAACATGCACCTGTGGAATGCTCGTTAAGACACTAACAGTTTACAGACGGTATGCAATTAAGGTCACAGTTATGAAAACGTAGGACATTAAAGAGGCCTTTCTACTGACTCTGAAAAACACCAAAAGAAAGATGCCCAGGGTCCCTGCTCATCTGTGTGAACGTGCCTTAGGCATGCTGCAAGGAGGCATGATGACTGCAGATGTGGCCAGGGCAATATATTGCAATGTCCGTACTGTGAGACGCCTAAGACAGCACTGCAGGGAGACAGGACGGACAGCTGATGGTCTGCCACTGCAAGTACTAAGTGTAACAACACCTCCACAGGATCGGTACATCCGAACACCACACCTGCGGGACAGGTACAGGATGGCAACAACAACTGCCCGAGTTACACCAGGAACACACAATCCCTCCATCAGTACTCAGACTGTCCTCAATAGGCTGAGAGGCCTACAAGCCCTCAGTCCAGCCTGTTGTAAGGCAGGTCCTCAACACACCCATAGGCAACAACGTCGACAATGGGCACAAACCGACCGTCGCTGGACCCTCTGCATGATGCCCTCTTGTACCTCTTCACTGATGAGACGCGGTTTTATCTCACCAGGGGTGATGGTCAGATTTGCGTTTATCGTCGTAGGAATGAGCGTTACACCGTGGCCTGTACTCTGGAGCGGGATCGATTTGGAGGTGGAGGGTCCATCATGGTCTGGGGCGGTGTGTCACAGCATCATCGGAATGAGCTTGTCACTGCAGGCAATCTCAACGCTGTGTGTTACAGGGAAGACATCCTCCTCCCTCATGTGGTACCCTTCCTGCAGGCTCATCCTGACATGACCCTCCAGCATGACAATGCCACCAGCCATACTGCTCATTTTGTGCGTGATTTCCTGCAAGACAGGAATGTCAGTGTTCTGCCATGGCCAGCGAAGAGCCCGGATCTCAATCCCATTGAGCACGATAAGTGATGTCTAAATCGACATATCTACTGCCCTCTGCATGATGAATGCTCATGGTGGGGACAGACCTTCTCCATGTGTAGACCTACAGTACCATCATGGTCTTGTGACAGGTAGGCTGCATTTGCTGCAGCATTGCCTGTAAAGACCGGCTGCGCGTCTAATTTACCCATCTCCTTCTGGCTGTCTGGGTCACCTTATATTCTTCTAATTTTTTATGGCAGCTGCAGAGTTTTATACAGCTTATCAGTCAAATATTATTGCTATAAATCATTGCACGGTCACTCTCTCTCTAGCAGTCACTCTCTCTCTCTAGCAGTCACTCTCTGTCAAAGGTATACCCGATTGTTGACATTTTGGCAAATGTATAAAAATATAAATTTTAAATATCATTTACATGCATTAGAATCTACTTGGTTATGACGCTACAAGCTTGGCACACCTGTATTTGGGGTGTTTCTCATTCTTCTCTGTAGATCCTCTCAAGCTCTGTCAGGTTGGATGGGGAGTATCACTGCACATCCATTTTCAAGTCTCTCCAGAGATGTTCAATTGGGTTCAAGTCCGGCCTCTGGCTTGGCCACTCAAGGACAGGTTTCCTCCAGACGTGACGCTTGGCATTCAGACCAGAGAATCTTGTTTCCCACGATCACAGTCCTTTAGGTGCCTTATCTCCCGATTTCTCAGTTTGGCAGAGCGGCCAGCTCTAGGAAGAGTCGTGGTGGTTCCAAACTGCTTTCATTTCAGAATGATGGAGGCCACTGTGTTCTTGGGGACCTTCAATGCTGCAGACATGTTTTGGTACCCTTCCCTAGATCTGTGCATCGAAACAATCCTGTCTCGGAGCTCTACGGACAATTCCTTCGACCTCATGGCTTGACTTGCTCTGACATGCAGTCAACTGTGAAACCTTATATAGACAGGTGTGCCTTTCCAAATCATGTCCAATCAATTGAATTTACCACAGGTGGACTCAAATCAAGTTGAAGAAACATCAAGGATGATCAATGAAAAAAGGATGCACATGCGCTCAATTTCGAGTCGCATAGCAAATAAGGTAAATAAGGTATGTTTTTTCATTTGAATAATATGCTAACATTTCTAAAAACCTGTTTTCGCTCTGACATTATGAGGTATTGTGGTTAGATTGATGGGATTTTTTTTTTATTGAATCCATTTTAGAATAGGGCTGTGACGTAACAAAATGTGGAAAAAGTGAACGGGTCTGAATACTTTCTGACCAGTGTTTGGCAACACAAACACTGGTTGACAGGTGCCAGCAGTGTGGGTGAACTGATTGACATGTAAAAAAAAAAATGTAAAAAAAACGCTTGCGCACGCAGAGTAGCCGGTCTAGTCTGTTGGACCAAATCCACTTTGGCATCCATCTGCATTCTCCTTCCCCCTTGGTCTCTGTATTATTTTCCCCTTCACTCTTCTTTCCCCTCGCCCTCTGCGATTCTGGCTTCTGGCTTTTTTGTTCATTGCTCCAGTCTCTTGGCTCCCTCTTCTCATCCCTCCCTCTCTGTGAGGATCTGTCTTTTGCTCCCGTCTCTTGGTTCCCTTATCCCCCTTATTTCCCCTCCCTCTCTGTGAGGATCTGTCTTTTGCTCCAGTCTCTTGGTTCCCTTATCCCCCTTATTTCCCCTCCCTCTGTGAGGATCTGTCTTTTGCTCCAGTCTCTTGGTTCCCTTAGGATCTGTCTTTTGCTCCTGTCTCTTGGTTCCCTTATCCCCCTTGCTCTCTGTGAGGATCTGTCTTTTGCTCCAGTCTCTTGGTTCCCTTATCCCCCTTATTTCCCCTCCTCTCTGTGAGGATCTGTCTTTTGCTCCAGTCTCTTGGTTCCCTTTCCCTCTATTCATACATCACTCTGTGATTATCTGGCTTTTTCTCCCATCTCTTGGTTCCATTTCCCCTCTTCTTTCCCTCTAACTTTAATCACCCTCGTTCTTGCTCTCCCTTGTTTTAAAAAGTCATGCAGGGTGAGTTTCAAAGGGAGGAAGGAACAGTCAGGATGGAGTGAGCTTTTTGGCATTAAAGAGAGAGGGATGGTTCTCTGACCTCCATTTCTCTCTGAAAAGGACTTTGTGAATGTGGTAAGAGAGACAGAGGCACTATCCATCATAAGTGTTTGGCCTGCATTTCCTGTTTATCTGGAAAGGCATCGTGTAACTTACAAGCCCACAGGAAACTGCAGAGGGCGCGAGGTAGGGCAGAGTCGACGACAACAACAGCTAACAAGACGTAGAGACTTGCAGCCTTGTTCACACAGAAACACTCACTGTGAGAAAGTGCAAAGTAACAAGTGTGAGAGTGACCAAGTATTAAATTAGCGCTTACAACTAAATCTTATATTTTCAAATCGATAATAACAAATGGTTGAATTGTGTTAACTAGCAAAAAGTGACATGAGTATTGAGTATTGGATTCCCAAAAAGTATCATTAAGTTTGAACTTTAGCAGTGTTACCAGCCCTTATAGCAAACAAACCACATCCTATCTAGCAGCCAAAGCACTGGACTGAACTTAAGTGGCCCTGCCCAATTTATATGAAATGGCACGTTATCAGTGTGTGCGTGTGTACGGGACATTATCTGTTAAGGGAAACACTATTTTGGTCAGCGTTTCCCCTTGGGTACGGTATTCCTTTCCTGAGGGTTTCCTGGAAGCAGGGCTGTTGTCCGGACCTCCTTGTGCCTAGCGTGTGTTCGGTGTGTGTGTGTGCATTTTAAATAGTACCAAGTAGTCGTCCAAGTCTGAGGACTTCTAGCTGAGACGAGGCATGAACACAAATACAAAATGATACAGGCGCTCACACACACACACACACACACACACTGGAAACACTCTTCCCCATCTTTGTCTCCCTTTCGCGCTCTCTCTCACACACACAGTTAAACTCCCTCACATTCTATGTGTGATGCGCTGTATCCAAAATGGCACCCTATTCCCTCCCTATGCAGTGCACCAGGGCCCATAGGCCTCTGGTCAAAAGTATTGCACTTACAATATAGGGAATATTGTTAACTCCAAAGGACACAACGACTAGGTTCCAGTTTAACAACGTTTACTTCACAGCACGATACATAGCGGCCATTATGCTCGGACCCGGTCCAACCGTAACCTCTGCACAGCCACACTAATAACAGAGAGAGAGAGCAGCATAATTACAAAAGTTTTAGGATACTTAACTTATTCTCACACTTTTCTTGAAAGACAAAACAAATAATTAAATGGCTAAGCATTATTCAAATCCCTCATTTCAATGGGTCATGTGGCAATGTCGTGACATTTTTACACATGCTGACACTTTCCTTTACTGAGTGCTTTCAGGATTACACTTTGTCAGTCAGTCAGCTGTTCCTTTGTAGCTGACCACAGAATCCGCTGGATTCTCAGAGCCAGAATAAGTTCCTTGACGCTGCTAATCTCAAACTATTTTCTGTCAGACTTGGTTGACAGCATCAACTAGGGAGTAGCTGTCAGTGACACACACCACAGGCCTTTTTGCCTCACCAGTGGTATTTTATTTAACTTTTTTTAAATTAGGCAAGCTCTGAGAACAATGTTGCATTGTCAATTCCATCTGCAGGAGCAAGGTTGTTTTCTAGCAAGTGTGCTCCTGACAACCCTGCTGATACTTTGATAACAGATAGGTGAGAATCTTTCTTCCTCGTCCCAGTAAGACAATTAGATGTCCACCTTTTGTGCCTCCATAAACAAAGCTGGAGGCACAACTAGTTTCAGAGTCATCTTTTCCCACATGCTGAAACCTTAGAGTCACTTGTTCTGATTTCAGTTTACAAACCACTTTGTTATCCTCATGCATGGTTTGTACAGTGGCATGTTGTGTTGAATGCCAAGTTGCAGCCATCAAACATTACGTCAGGTCTCCTCTGTCTATCAACCCATATAATTAGACCCATCTTTGACCTCAGCTGATCAGCTTCAATTGCAGAGGGAGGAAGGAGTCTCTTTATACGGCTCTTGAAGAATCCAAATGGATGGGTTGAAGATTCATGATGTACCTCTCCTGTTGCATCAGTATTATTCCGGCAACTGAAACATTAAAAAAAGAGTGCCACGCCCCTCACGGCTGTCCAGGTAAATGGCTTTGCGGTGTGGAATCACTGTTGTGGTCTGTGAGCCACCACAGATGTCATCAACATGAAAGGAGAGAACTCCAACCATTGCAGTCTTGATCAAGCTTGTAGAAGACGGCAGGATCCACTTGACATTTTTCCTTCTGTACTCAGCATTGTTGCCTTGACTTTGTTGTACCAGTAGAGTGATGCATCTTCCAGGCCATACACACACTTTAGTTCCCACAGTTCCTTCACCCTTAACTTCAGGCAGAGGTCGGATCTGAATGTCCCTTGACAGCAATGTTCCCTGCAGAAATGCAGCTTATGTCCATAGAATTAACCTGTTGAGTGTAGGGGGCCGTCGTTTGATGTTTGGATGAAAAACGTACCCAAATTAAACTGCCTATTTCTCACGCCCAGAAGCTAGAATATGCATATAATTGGCAGATTAGGATAGAAAACTCTAAAGTTTCCAAAACTGTCAAAATATTGTCTGAGTATAACAGAACTGATATTTTTTTCTACCAGACCACTGTCGGTGACAGACTCATGTCGGTTAGTCTTTTGGGAGTTCTTTAGTTGCCAGCTCCTCAAAACCTCTAGCCATGCTTTTGGCACTATTCCAGTAAAGAATTATTCAAGGGAACACATCCACAGTGTTGAAATATTTTTTGGCCAATGTCTTTGACACCCTCAGTTTCTTTCCTCCAATTACTGAGCTCATCTTGTTAAAACAGGTCAAATGACACGTCATTTGTTTCGACGACATCATCCTCATCAATGTCATTCAGTCATTCTAGATTGTTTCAATTCTGAGAATATCTACAAGTGACAGGTCCACTGACCACAGTAACAGAAAGGGCAGCTGGTTCAGAGTACTGAAAGTTGTTCTGGTTCTGGTCGAATGTTTTTCTGCTCGAATGTTGCTGTGTGTGGAATACCACTTTCTCTGCCCATGCATTTAACAGTTTGTGCAGTTTTCAGATTGGAACAAACATGTTTTAACATGTGCCTGCTGTTCAATGTTTTCCTCAAAAGTATTACCTGTGTCATGGTTGAAGGTCTCTGCTCCATTTCCTGTGTCAGTTTCAGTGTCCATATCAGTGGATGCGACATCTGGTAGGTTTGTGTCGGTGAACTTTTCGATATGCAGATTCTCAGCAACAGCCCCTCCAATCATTTATTTACCTTCTGCCATCTTCAGTGGTGCACCCAGACAACAAATACTCTCATCATTACTCCCAGTACCGCTGATTAATTTCTGAAGTCGGTCAACTGTAGCATGTCCAAACTGTTTGAAGTTTCAACAATACTTTCAGCTGTATTTTCCCTCTGTGGTCATGTGCTCTGTGACTGTCCGAATCAGATTTCCATGGACTCTACGTCATCTGTCTAAAAAATGTACACAATAGTGTCCTGAGGTAGTAAGTTCACAGGTCACTGGGTGTTTAAACATCCCTGCCTTGTCATTTTCCATGTTTAGTACAGCTCCTGCCTTCTTGAAGGAAGTCTTGCTTAATAGTAAGGAGATATCTGCAGGAACCACCTCTGTTTCAATGTGACACTTAGAATAACCAATTTTTGTGTCAAGGTGCCATGAGAGTTATTTAAGATAGCCTTCAAAGAGGTAGGGCAGCTTTGCTGGGCACGAACTGCCCTCCCATACGGGTGGGAGGGCCAAGAGACTAGAGGTGGCGGAACGGAGTGCTCGGGTTGGGGTGAGGGTTTAAGCATAGCCTGAAGGGTAAGGAGGGACAGTTCTCCTTGCTGCTCCCTAGGCAAGCACCAGGGTCTTGAAGATGATGCATGCGTTGGCTGGAAACCAGTGGAGTATTCGGAATAGCGGGATGACATGGGAGAATAAGGAAGGTTGGGGGGAAGGAGAAAAGTAGTTGAGTGTCATCTGCATTGCAATGATGAGTGACCATGTGAGGATATGACAGAGCAGAGAAATTGATGTAAAGATAAATGAGGGGGCCCAGAACCGAGCCCTGGGGGACACCAGTAGAGCGAGCACATGGTACAGACACTAATACTCTTCACACTGCATGGTAGGAACAGCCTGCCAGGTTGGATGCAATCCAGGAGAGTGCAGAGCCTGAGACACTCAACCCTGAGAGGGTGGAGAGGAGGATCTGATTGTTCACGGTGTCAATGGCTGCAGATAGATCGAAGAGGAGGTTGAGAACAGTGGAGAGAGAGTCCGTTTTTTTCTAGAGCAGAGAAGGGTCTCATTTGACTGAGCTGCCTTGAAACCGGACTGGTTAAGGTGAAATCATATTTTGAACATCCTTCCGATTTAATTCACTGACATAGTTATCAGGTCTTTTTTTTTTTATCACACACTGTGCGTGTTCATGCAGTGTCAATCACAGCATATCCTAAGGATTCAACTATAAAAAAAAACTTGGTATCTGAAACATTTGTTTTACAACAGTGTAATGTTGTACTGCTCTCTCAGTGCTTACATTTTCCTGTTAGTTTAAGTTGTTTGTTTTTATGAGGACAGTCTTCAAAAAATGGTAAGTGCTTTGACAAATTGCACATTTTTGATCTCCTTCAAATGTTCCAGTGGATTGGTTCCAGGCAATGGAGCCCTTGTCTGGCTGTCTTAAGAACGTGACTTGTTCGCCATTTCTCTGCTGATCAGTATAGTATGCCACGTAACTCACTTGGATTCCATCCGTTATTGGCGCAGTGCTGTATCTCTCAGGCTACCCTTGAACTAGAATATAATCGCAAGTGCTTGTTTTTTCTTGTCTAGATTGGTAACTCGCGTCCAGATTCCAAGTTCAATTCCAAACTTTCACACGACCTCTTCTCGTCGAAGCAAGGTGGCACATTGTTTAGGCATCCTCTGCTACCAATGTTCAACGCGATGATCAGGTTTCACTTGAATAACATTTACTTCACAGTATCAGCACAGTACATAACGGCCATTACACTCAGACCCGGTCCAACAGTGACTTCTGAGCAAGCACACTAACAACAGAGGGACAGCGCTGTAATTACAGAAGTATTGGGCTACTTAGAACATGAACTTGACAATAGGGTGCCATTTGGGACACAGACAGGGCTTTCCATCTGTGGGCCGGAGCAGCTAATGGACTGGCCATTGATTTGCTGCATCACCGCTTCGTATGGAAACCGCTTGGCATCCGACCGCAAGGCACTACGGCGGGTAGTGTATACGGCCAAGTGCATCACTAAGGCCGAGCTCCCTGCCATCCAGGACCTCTATATCAAATAATAAATGCCCTAAACAAGGTCAGAATCCAGCTACCACAGACTGTTCTCTGCTACCGCACGGCAAGCGGTACCAATGCACCAAGTCTGGAACCAACAGGCCCCTGAAGAGCTTCTTCCATCCCTTAGCCAGAAGACTGCTAAATAGTTCATCAAATAGCTACCTGAACTAACTGCATTGCTCCAACTCGTTTGACCCATCACATACACTGCTGCTACGGTTGTATTATCTATATACACTGGTACTCTGTGTATATAGCCAAGTTATCATTAGTCATTGTGTATGTATTATTTTTCTATTTTTCTCTCTGCATTGTTGGAATACGTAAGTATTTCACAATATGTAAGTATTTCACAAACAAAAATATATTGAAATGTCTGCTCTACCAAAAATTACAACTAACTAATTGAAGCATTGCCGCATAAATGGAAGAGGCAAGTGGAAGAGTGAGAAAGTAAGGAACTTGTCTGTCGACCCTGCATTAAAGACCAAAATTGGTTAAAGACAATTGTGATAAATACAAAAGTACCCCAATTAAATGTAATGACAAAAAAGCTTGGCCATATAGATTGCAAAAAATTTGGGAAGAGATTCTTGATATACCGATTCCATAGCACATGGTTTACTAACTGATACACAAAACGACGCCGTATACGAAACTTAGTTTTTCAATTTAAATTATAATACAAAATTCTTGAAACCAATAGAATGGTATATATATGGGGGATTACAACCATCCCAGCTCTGCAGATTTTGCTACGAAGAGACAGAAACATTAGGTCATTTGTTTTGGTACTGTCCATATATAGCTTGTTTTTGATAGCAGGTTCAGGTTCTAACTCTGCAAATAGCACGGCTGGGTGATTTGAAACATCATAGTCAATTGATCAATAATATAATAAACACTCTTAGCAAAAATGTGTATCTTTCATTTACAATCAGTAGAAACTATGAGAATAGAAAGGCTCAGAGCTTTTGTGAAACAACACCGCACAGCTGGAAAATGTATGTCAAATAGAAATCAAACCTGGATGGTGTTCAGAGTGGGACTAAAAATAAGCTAACTAATGTAAAATGTATGAAGTGTGTATTAGCTGGGAGTAGAAGCCCAAGTGTCATTGTCCATTTGTTTACTCCAATTAGGGGCGCGGTGGTAGGGTCAGGGGAAAATAATTCAAATAAACTGAACTAAAATAAACGCAACATGCAAGAATGTCTACAATTTTACTGAGTTAGGTCATATAAGAAAGTCTGTCAATTTTAATAAATTCATTAGGTCCTAATCTAACCTCTAACACTTTACTCAGGAAGTTTGCCACTGGCACACTGCAGTAGGGAAGTAAAGCCGAAGTCGAATCCATCACTTCCGTTGTTTGTTTGTGCCCATAGCGACGTTTTAAAAAATGAGGTGGATAACACTGAAAATATCATCACTGAGTATGATCTGCAAGTTATATGGATCTACAAAATAGATAGGCCTGGGACGGGGACTAGACGGGACAGGGACTAGACGGGACAGGGACTAGACGGGACAGGGACTAGACGGGGACTAGATGGGACGGGGACTAGACGGCCCTGGGGCGGGTACAAGATGGCCCTGGGACACCTGAAAACATTTGAAAAACTTTGGCATACCTCCTCTCTGGCTCTCATCAAAGCTTTTCCACTCACGATAGTGACAGGATAACGCATGTATTTCATGCCAATAAAGCTTTATACTGAATTGAAGCATGACTGGTTGTTTCAGGCAGTCTTACCTCGCCAAATGCTCCCCTGCCGATCACCTTGAGCATCTCGAAGTCTTCCCTGTGCAGACGCATCTCCTTCACGGTGGTAGTGAACGGCTTCACTGCAATAACAAAATGGGGGAAAAAATGAACTCTAGGCATACACCTCTCTCACATTACACCATCATAGAATGTCCCTGTTGTATCATATGTTAGGTGAATCTGTTTTAGTATAGCAGTTCACTGACATTACACCATCACATAATGTCCCTGTTGTATCATATGTTAGGTGAATCTGTTTTAGTATAGCAGTTCACTCACATTACACCATCACATAATGTCCCTGTTGTATCATATGTTAGGTGAATCTGTTTTAGTATAGCAGTTCGCTCACATGAGCCATGCATGAAGCACGAGCAGTCGGCCTGTGTTCCTCAACCATAGGACGAACCTGTGTGAATATCCACACGTTGTTACACACAAATTTCAAAAGACCATGATGTTTTACATTAGACCATTTGACAACATTATCCAATGAATAGAAGGTGACAACTTACCTTGGTCTGTTATGCTGATGTGTTACATACAAAATGGGATCAAAGAGGGTTTGTGGCAATGTTACCAACCGCATTGAAAATGTTACTTAGGCTTTCAATAGGGATGGGCATTTGAAATAATATCACTATTTGAATAATCATGAAATGTTTTCGGAAACCCAGATAGTCAAAATTCATGTTTAAAAGTTGGGAACTAGCTTGATGTGCACCCTGCGTGACTTGGGAGCTCTGCTTACATCAGAGCGGGGGATGGGCTGGGGCCGGTCAATTACACACAGGAGGGAGAGAGCCATGCAGACTGGTGCAAGTGAAACAAACTTGTAGATCCCATATATTATCCATCATCCCATCTGGTAGTGCTTCTCTTGACTGCTTCAAATCGAAGCTAACAAAGATAGCCAGCCATATTGTGCTGCGCTTTCTGTCCTTGTCTACAACTTTATTCAAATTTTTTAAAAACAACCTACCTGATGGTTGCTTGTTGTAGCCTACTCCTCATTTAGCCAATTGAATTCTGTCATTTTAATTCCATTTTGCATTGATTAGAGATCTGACATTGATAGCTACACATGGAGCCCGACTGTAGCCTAGTGTCACTTTGAATGCCCGACAATAACAACAAGCGTGTGAAACCTGTGTAGGCTACAGCCTGTGTAGGCTGGCCATGCTGCTGCTCCAGTTTCAACTGTTCTGCCTTATTATTATTATTCATCCATGCTGGTCATTTATGTATGATCATTTGAACATCTTGGCCATGTTCTGTTATAATCTCCACCCGGCACAGCCAGAAGAGGACTGGCCACCCCACATAGCCTGGTTCCTCTCCAGGTTTCTTCCTAGTTTTTGGCCTTTCTAGGGAGTTTTTCCTAGCCACCGTGCTTCTACACCTGCATTGCTTGATGTTTGGGGTTTTAGGCTGAGTTTCTGTACAGCACTTTGAGATATCAGCTGATGTACGAAGGGCTATATAAATACATTGGATTTGATTTAGGCTACGGTATGTCTGTCATAAAAGTCTTGAATTTCAAATGTCATAGAGATAATTCCGGAGTTCTAAATTGAGCAGCTGCTGAAAAAAATGAGCTCCTGTATATATTGAGATTTAAATGTTTTTTTAGAGTGAAGTACATCGAAAAAAATCAAGAGAAAACTGCAAGACTCAATAGAAGACAAAACAAGGAACAAACCAAAAAAGACAGGCTTTTGAAAAATTAACTATTTTTCATAAAATTGTTCAGTTATCTTAGCTAGCTGAATTGCTAGCAGAATTGTTTACTTGTTGCTAAGCAGTTGCTAGGGACTCTCCTGGAAGAAGCTAGCTAGCTTACAAAGAATAACAACAAAAAATATCTAGTTAACAGAAGAAAGGAAGACAAAATAAGGACAAAAGAAGGACAGAAGAAAAAGGAAAAGAAAGAGGACAAAGTGAAACAGTCAGCACTTCTATTGCAACTTCGTATTTCGTCATCCTAACGTAGTCTACACTGCTATCTGCCCAGCAGCTAGCCAGTTAGCATACGTCCACCGTCTACCGAATAGCAGCACTGTAGAAACTATTACACTCAACTGAACGACTTGATTAGTGTAGTGTTAGCTAGCTACATAGTTGTCTTTGCTGTCTTTGTATCCAAGATAATTGTGTAGTTTAGAGCGTGTAGTCTTAGAGTGATTATCTTAATTTACCGAGGTTAGCTAGCCAGCTATTTGTCGTCCTTAACGTAGGAGACACTGCTAGCTAGCCAACGTCTACTGAATAGAACTTCCGCACTCAACAACCCGGTCGCATTCCGCTTCGCTCCACAGGTAGTATCACATTTTTCATTTCATTTCATTTCATTACAGCACAACGGTTTGATTTGTTTGATCGTAGCTAGCTACATAGCTAGCTCCATAGCCGTCTGTGTATCAAAGATAATTGTGTAGTCTAGAGCGATTTTCTAGGTTAGCTAGCCAGCTATTGTCGTTCTTTTAACGCAACGTAACGTAATCAACACTGCTAGCTAGCCAGCTAGCCCCCGAATAGCAACACTGTAGAAACTATTACACTCAACGGAACGACTTGATTAGTGTAGTGTCAACAACGCAGCCACTGCCAGCTAGCCTACAAAGTCAACAACGCAGCCACTGCCAGCTAGCCTACTTCAGCAGTACTGTATCATTTTAATCATTTTAGTCAATAAGATTCTTGCTACGTAAGCTTAACTTTCTGAACATTTGAGACGTGTAGTCCACTTGTCATTCCAATCTCCTTGCATTAGCGTAGCCTCTTCTGTAGACTGTCAACTATGTGTCTGTCTATCCCTGTTCTCTCCTCTCTGCACAGACCATACAAACGCTCCACACCGCGTGGCCGCTGCCACCCTAATCTGGTGGTCCCAGCGCGCACGACCCACGTGGAGTTCCAGGTCTCCGGTAGCCTCTGGAACTGCCGATCTGCAGCCAACAAGGCAGAGTTAATCTCAGCCTATGCCTCCCTCCAGTCCCTCGACTTCTTGGCACTGACAGAAACATGGATCACCACAGATAACACTGCTACTCCTACTGCTCTCTCTTCGTCCGCCCACGTGTTCTCGCACACCCCGAGAGCTTCTGGTCAGCGGGGTGGTGGCATCGGGATCCTTATCTCTCCCAAGTGGTCATTCTCTCTTTCTCCCCTTACCCATCTGTCTATCGCCTCCTTTGAATTTCATGCTGTCACAGTTACCAGCCCTTTCAAGCTTAACATCCTTATCATTTATCGCCCTCCAGGTCCCCTCGGAGAGTTCATCAATGAGCTTGATGCCTTGATAAGCTCCTTTCCTGAGGACGGCTCACCTCTCACAGTTCTGGGCGACTTTAACCTCCCCACGTCTACCTTTTGACTCATTCCTCTCTGCCTCCTTTCCACTCCTCTCCTCTTTTGACCTCACCCTCTCACCTTCCCCCCCCTACTCACAAGGCAGGCAATACGCTCGACCTCATCTTTACTAGATGCTGTTTTTCCACTAACCTCATTGCAACTCCCCTCCAAGTCTCCGACCACTACCTTGTATCCTTTTCCCTCTCGCTCTCATCCAACACTTCCCACACTGCCCCTACTCGGATGGTATCGCGCCGTCCCAACCTTCGCTCTCTCTCCCGCTACTCTCTCCTCTTCCATCCTATCATCTCTTCCCTCTGCTCAAACCTTCTCCAACCTATCTCCTGATTCTGCCTCCTCAACCCTCCTCTCCTCCCTTTCTGCATCCTTTGACTCTCTATGTCCCCTATCTTCCAGGCCGGCTCGGTCCTCCCCTCCCGCTCCGTGGCTTGACGACTCATTGCGAGCTCACAGAACAGGGCTCCGGGCAGCAGAGCGGAAATGGAGGAAAACTCGCCTCCCTGCGGACCTGGCATCCTTTCACTCCCTCCTCTCTACATTTTCCTCCTCAGTCTCTGCTGCTAAAGCCACTTTCTACCACTCTAAATTCCAAGCATCTGCCTCTAACCCTAGGAAGCTCTTTGCCACCTTCTCCTCCCTCCTGAATCCCCCCCCCCCCCCCCTCCTCCTCCCTCTCTGCAGATGACTTCGTCAACCATTTTGAAAAGAAGGTCGACGACATCTGATTCTCGTTTGCTAAGTCAAACGACACCGCTGGTTCTGCTCACACTGCCCTACCCTGTGCTCTGACCTCTTTCTCCCCTCTCTCTCCAGATGAAATCTCGCGTCTTGTGACGGCCGGCCGCCCAACAACCTGCCCGCTCGACCCTATCCCCTCCTCTCTTCTCCAGACCATTTCCGGAGACCTTCTCCCTTACCTCACCTCGCTCATCAACTTATCCCTGACCGCTGGCTACGTCCCTTCCGTCTTCAAGAGAGCGAGAGTTGCACCCCTTCTGAAAAAACCTACACTCGATCCCTCCGATGTCAACAACTACAGACCAGTATCCCTTCTTTCTTTTCTCTCCAAAACTCTTGAACGTGCCGTCCTTGGTCAGCTCTCCCGCTATCTCTCTCAGAATGACCTTCTTGATCCAAATCAGTCAGGTTTCAAGACTAGTCATTCAACTGAGACTGCTCTTCTCTGTATCACGGAGGTGCTCCGCACCGCTAAAGCTAACTCTCTCTCCTCTGCTCTCATCCTTCTAGACCTATCGGCTGCCTTCGATACTGTGAACCATCAGATCCTCCTCTCCACCCTCTCCGAGTTGGGCATCTCCGGCGCGGCCCACGCTTGGATTGCGTCCTACCTGACAGGTCGCTCCTACCAGGTGGCGTGGCGAGAATCTGTCTCCTCACCACGCGCTCTCACCACTGGTGTCCCCCAGGGCTCTGTTCTAGGCCCTCTCCTATTCTCGCTATACACCAAGTCACTTGGCTCTGTCATAACCTCACATGGTCTCTCCTATCATTGCTATGCAGACGACACACAATTAATCTTCTCCTTTCCCCCTTCTGATGACCAGGTGGCGAATCGCATCTCTGCATGTCTGGCAGACATATCAGTGTGGATGACGGATCACCACCTCAAGCTGAACTTCGGCAAGACGGAGCTGCTCTTCCTCCCGGGGAAGGACTGCCCGTTCCATGATCTCGCCATCACGGTTGACAACTCCATTGTGTCCTCCTCCCAGAGCGCTAAGAACCTTGGCGTGATCCTGGACAACACCCTGTCGTTCTCAACTAACATCAAGGCGGTGGCCCGTTCCTGTAGGTTCATGCTCTACAACATCCGCAGAGTACGACCCTGCCTCACACAGGAAGCGGCGCAGGTCCTAATCCAGGCACTTGTCATCTCCCGTCTGGATTACTGCAACTCGCTGTTGGCTGGGCTCCCTGCCTGTGCCATTAAACCCCTACAACTCATCCAGAACGCCGCAGCCCGTCTAGTGTTCAACCTTCCCAAGTTCTCTCACGTCACCCCGCTCCTCCGCTCTCTCCACTGGCTTCCAGTTGAAGCTCGCATCTGCTACAAGACCATGGTGCTTGCCTACGGAGCTGTGAGGGGAACGGCACCTCAGTACCTCCAGGCTCTGATCAGGCCCTACACCCAAATAAGGGCACTGCGTTCATCCACCTCTGGCCTGCTCGCCTCCCTACCACTGAGGAAGTACAGTTCCCGCTCAGCCCAGTCAAAACTGTTCGCTGCTCTGGTTCCCCAATGGTGGAACAAACTCCCTCACGACGCCAGGACAGCGGAGTCAATCACCACCTTCCGGAGACACCTGAAACCCCACCTCTTTAAGGAATACCTAGGATAGGATAAAGTAATCCTTCTCACCCCCCCCTTAAAATATTTAGATGCACTATTGTAAAGTGGCTGTTCCACTGGATGTCTTAAGGTGAATGCACCAATTTGTAAGTCGCTCTGGATAAGAGCGTCTGCTAAATGACTTAAATGTAAATGTTAAATGTAGATAATTATTGAATTTAGACAGTCTTTCCATTGTTAAAATAGGCCCGTTCGGATAGTCGATTAACCGTGCCCATCCCTAGCTTCCAAGTGCTGACACTTTATTCTGTATAAATATGCCTTAACTCCATCATAAACTATTTGGGAAACGGCAGCCAAGTCTAATAGAGCATGCTTATTTGGAAAATAAACCTGTCTCCACAGTGATCTGGTCAAAACAGACAAACCAGCAGACTAAGTCATGAGCCAGTATGGCCAACAGACCTCACAACACAGCCACAAACTGAGCACTGTACCCCATCTCTCCACCCCTCCTCCCCGGTTTACAAGGCTCTGCAGGAGGGCTGGCACGGACCCAAGCAGGGCCTGCGAGGAGCCAATCTGCAGCACTCCTCGCCATATGAGGACATGCAGACCGATCCTGTGTAGAGTGTGTTTATCACTCCCAAGCCTTTTTCTCTAAACAGAGGGAGCAACCTGCCTCTCGACTGTGCTCATTCCCTCCAATGGCAGATCCTTCATAGCCTACACGCAGAATGACGGGTTCACGGCTCGGCAATGGAGCACACAAAAGGGTCACGATACACACATGAAGTGTAGAGTAATGGCTACCACAGAATGTAACAAACGTGCATGCTAAAAACTGTGGGCCATTAGCACTGATGATTTTGACAACAACTTAAACTGAGCGCACCCTTTGCCTTCAGGTCCCTGTTAGTTAGTTTTTTAAATCTCTGATGTGATTGGTCCCTCGCAGCATTCAAGGTGAGGATTTACTTAACCAATAAAAATGTGGGTAGGCAGTGTCCCCTTGACAGAGCAGATAGCAGTGGGCCAAGTGACCACCCACCAATCACCCAAACACTGGATTGCCTGAACGATTACGTAAACCAGCATTATGAAATGAGCTCTCAGATTATAATCTCGATTTGATGCTCCGCATATGCATACCAAGAGAGCGACAGTGAAAGGCCGACATTTGGGCCTTGTTAGTAATAAGGAAAGTGACAACGAAAATTACTTGCACGCTAGTGTCTCCACACAACCATCAGGCGTCCTATGTCGATTGAAGTGCCAACATGATTCTAGCTAAACCCTTTGAAGACAAAGACTGGACTTTCATATCCTCAGCCTAAATGATGTGTTACTTTTGTAATTCACGCAAGCCCCATCTTGTCAATTACAATAAACTCCCATCACCGGCAATCAGAATGATTCCATGCGGAAAGTGAAACACCAGCTACAGAAGCTTTGTATTAATGTACTTTTTATAGGATCTCCGCAACCATCATGAAATTACTTGCACTTTTTTGGCAAACATCACAATAGAGCGTATGGAAATGTAGAGAGCAGTGCTTTTTCATTCATAGCTCAAACTCTAATTAGGTCTCTGCCTACACTGAGCTGCTTTGGAAAAATGTATTCAGTACAGAGTACTTCAACAATTCTAGCAGCCAGTGTCTTTGAACCCCTTAGGTAGTTGGTCGTTCTTTACGCCATAGAATGTTCAGTATGCAGGAGGGTGCCTGCCGCTTTGACAGCTGCTTTAGGCTCCCGTACAGATCCAGAGGGTATACGCTTGGCACAGCACAGAGTGCCACTTGGAGAACGGGCAGCCCAGTGACAGAGGCATCAGCAGTTCACACTGATGGAAAGAAGAACCATTGTCTCCTAATTAAATAGATTACTGGTAGCCTTAAACAAATGCCATTCATGTCAACGCAACTACGATTTGTGGACGTGCACTGCAAGATGTTAAAGAGGAAGCGTTAAATATAATTTAAGCATATTTAACTTAATTCCCCTCGCCCGAGATGTATTTCATTCATCCGTCTATATGAAACATTAGCCTAAAAGTATGTTGTCATCTTAAACAGGACACCTAAACTGAACAGGACTCAAGAGGGCGGAGGTAATAAATCGCAGATGTAACAGGATGATATAGCCTAGAGGGATTGATGGCAAAAGACAGTCCGTGCTTTCCAACACCGAAGCCATGACATAGGCTACCGGTGACAGAGCAGGAACGTGAAGACCGCTTCCAACCGTCTTGGACTGGCAGCCCTACTCAGAATCTGACCCTGATGGATGTGCAGCACTACCCAAAGTCAACTCAATCGACAGCAGTAAATCTCTCCTGCTCCCTTCAGTATGGGCGAGACTGTACACCCCCATCCATCATCATTACCAAAGCATGGGTTCTCAGACGGAAATACTTATTTTCCTTCTGTAGCTCAGTTGGTAGAGCATGGCGCTTGTAACGCCAGGGTAGTGGGTTCGATTCCCGGGACCACCCATACGTAGAATGTATGCACACATGACTGTATGTCGCTTTGGATAAAAGCGTCTGCTAAATAGCATATATTATCTGCATTTGCAAATTAATTAATTAAAAATCCTACAATGTGATTCTGGATTTTTTTCTTCTCATTTTGTCTGTCATAGTTAATATAATAATATATGCCATTTAGCAGACGCTTTTATCCAAAGCGTTGAAGTGTACCTATGATGAAAATTAAAGGCTTCATCTTTTTAAGTGGGAGAACTTGCACAATTGGTGGCTGACTAAATACTTTTTTGCCCCACTAAGTTCAGACCATTTGCTTTGAGCCTCTAAATTGAGCTCAAAGCAAACTTTCCATTGATCATCGTTTAGATGTTTCTACAACTTGTAAAGTCACACAACTGTCTTTATAAAAAGGTCCCACAGTTAACAGTGCATGTCAGAGCAAAAACTAAGCCATGAGGTGGAAGGAATTGTCCGTAGAGCTCCGAGACAGGATTGTGTCGAGGCACAGACTTGGGGAAGGGTTAAAAAAACACGGTGGGCTCCATCACTCTTAAATGGAAGAAGTTTGGAACCACCAAGACTCTTCGTAGAGCTGCCCCCCAAACTGAGCAATCGGGGGAGAAGGGCCTTGGTGAGGGAGGTGATCAAGAACCCGATGGTCACTCTGACAGAGCTCCAGAGTTCCTGTGTGGAGATGGGAGAACCTTTCAGAGGGACAACCATCTCTGCAGCACACCACCAAATCAGGCCTAAAGGCGAAATCCATTAAAGCCAAGATAACGGAATTCAATGCCCTTGACAGTCAACCGTTCTCTGTCGTGGATGATGTTGGCTTTCGCCGACTGGTCAAGCACCGGTACACACTACCAAGTGCGCTATTTTTCAGATGTTGCCCTACCGGAGTTACACAGTAATAGCGTCGCGACATACATACTACGGAACGCCGTTTGAGTCTTTGCATGTCAAAGAAGATACAGTAGCACTGTCAAAGCTGTACAAAAAAGTCTGCAAACAATCAAACACCAGCCACGAAGGATGTCTTTACAATACCTCGTTAGTAATGAAGCATAATTTGTTCGACCGAAACTTCTGGGGTAGCTAGCTTTAGCTAGTATGAAAGCAATGAGCAGTAGAAACTGCAGTCATTTTCATTATTCTTAGCAATGATTTATGAATCCTTGTGAGTAAGTATTAGCTAGTTAGCCACTTGTTGTTTGCCGTTTTAAAATTGAACTTCAGTTCATGAAAATAAATAGCTAGTCAGCTACTTGACCCTGTTGCCCAAAGCAACATTATAAGCAGCCAGCTAGCTACTGAGGCTCGAACGCACTGGGTTGTGTTGAGACGCTAGCCACAATAGTGGAATTTGAAGTTTGCCTTTAAAATAAAAATACATCATTGACAGCAATGCAAATCAATACAAATAGCAGAATTATGCCAAACTTATTTTGAAGGAAAACAAATTCCACTATTGTGGCTAGCGTCACAACACAATCCAGTGTTGAAGGATCTGCAGAGAAGAATAGCAAAAACTCCCCTAATACAGGTGTGCAAAGCTTGTAGCGTCATACACAAGAAGACTCTAGGCTGTAATAGCTGCCCAAGGTGCTTCAGAGAATCAAGTAAGGGGTCTGAATACGTACGTAAATGTGATCAGTTTTACATTTTTTTATACATTTACAAAAATGTCTAATAACCTGCTTTGTCATCATGGGGTATTGTGTTGGGTGTAGATTGATGAGGGGAAAACATTTAATACTTTTTAGAATAAGGCTGTAAAGTAACATTCTGAATACTTCCCAAATGCACTGTATGAGCAGGCTTCTGCCTCTCTCCATTGAGCTGGCCTGCCTACTCTGCCAGCCTGGTCTCAGACGTAACATCGTAAATGTAAATCCAGGACACTATAATTAGTATGTTAGGTTACGTTTGGTACAGTTACATAAGACATGGTTTCTTAACGCAAAAACTAAAGTAGGGTGATTGGTCCGCGTGGATGGGTGGGCGTATATAACCGAATATCCTCACAGACAACTTTAGCCTTTTCAATTACTTACAACTTGAGCTACTTAGCATGTTAGCTAACCCTTCCGCTAACTATCACCTTACCCATTATATTTTATTTTATTTTAAATTTCACACACTTAGGTTGGAGTCATTAAAACTCGTTTTTCAACCACTCCAAATTTATTTTTAACAAGCTATAGTTTTTGCAAGTCGGTTAGGATATCTACTTTGTGCATGACACAAGTCATTTTTCCAACAATTGTTTACAGACAGATTATTTCACTTATAATTCACTGTGTCATAAGTTTACATACACTAAATTAACTGTGCCATTAAACAGCTTGGTAAATGACAGAAAATTATGTAATGTCTTTAGAAGCTTGTGATTGACTCAAATGATGTCGATTAGCCTATTGGAGAACTCCAAGAGTGTGCTAATCCGTCATCAAGGCAAAGGGTGGCTATTTGAAGCATCTCAAATAAACATATTTGGATTTCTTTTAACTTTTTTGGTTACTACATGATTCCATGTGTTATTTCATAGTTGATGCCTTCACTATTATTCTACAATGTAGAAAATAGTTTAAAAAATAAAAACCCTTGAATGAGTAGGTGTTCTAAAACTTTTGACCAGTAGTGTATATCGCTCTACCTTTCACCCATTTTGTGGTGACTGAACACAACCCTGAGGTGTTCGATCTGACCAAGACCACGGAGATAAACTTGACTCTAATCCAACCCTAATTTAGCATATCTGATTCAGCTAGTTAAGCAGCTAATTTGTAGAATCAGGTGTGTTAAATTAGGGTTGGACTGAAACCCACAGGAAAGTAGATCTCCATTTAGCTGCCCTGGCTGAAGGACCATTCACAAACAGGCCTAGGATAAACCAAATGAGCCCATGTGATGAATCCAGTGGTAGGGCAGGAAACTGTAGCCATACTCTCCCCCCCCTCATCGGATGCTGACTTTAGTTCCAGTTCCAGGACCCAAGGAGGAGTGGTGCACTGGACTCTGACAGTGAAAACAGAGTTGTGGCACCTTCTGATGACAGCGACCGTATTTCCAGGAGCAGACACACCGGGGTGTAATCTCATTAATGACGTCAATGAAAAGCCCAAGTTAGAGAATGCTCTCATTGTATAGAATGACTGCAGCCCAAAGGCCAGAGTGGACTACAGTTTGCGTGTCTGGACTGGAGCAAGGGGGGGGGGGGGGGGGGGGGGTCCTGACATAACATGAGGAGTTCTGTCACGAAGAACAGTTTGCTTGTTATTCATTCTGAATAATAACAATTGGCCTATTTGGCTAAATTAATCCCTTTTAGTTGGAACATTCCTCAATTTCTCTTGACCTGGAAACTATAAACCACGAGGTTATGAGCCTCACCTGATTCTGAACACCATTCCTTAGGTATGAGGTTCAAATTGGAGATGTGGTCACATTTGTAGAACAGCCCAGACAAGTAAAATGTAAACAGTGCCTGATAGGACAGGCTGAAGGAGGGTCAAAATCAGCAACTTGTTTCCCCGACAAAACACAATCCTTTTGAGTGCATTCTGTTTGTATTTTGATTCCACACACACTGAGTCACAATAGATAAGCAATCCAATAGAAACAGTACATTCACCTCTGTAAGAGAACACTAACCCGGCCACATTTCAGAAACGAATGTTTAGTGTGAAGTGGTATAGACAAAATAATGATCATGAAGGTATTGGTTATTTCAAACTATATGCACAATGTACCATGATTTTAAATATAAGTAGCCTAATTGGTTTAAGTGCGAGTATGCTAGAGCTTTATGTAATTATTCCAAATGACTGACTCTTAGCTAGGCCAGAAATGCAGTTCGCTTGTCAGATACAGAGTTAGCATAGATGGGTTACAAGTAACGGAGAACGTATAATTGCACATAAAGAGCACAAGCCCTGTCACAGACCGTGAAATCAGAGCAGGTTACCAAATGTAAAAACGTACCCCATTCCAGAAAGTCCGTCACGTGTTTCTCTCGTTTCAAATGAGAGTTGCTGCATTCGTTGTACAAACATATCAGTATATCCAGAAGGGTCTCCACGCTCAGTGAACTTGCGTTCTTTTGGGTTCCGTCCACGAGCAATTGCTCCAACTTCTTCAGGCGTACCTTCGCTGACATTTTTCTATCAATGAGCGAAGATAGTTACCACTCTTAGTCGAAAAACCGCTCCCCGGGTTGGTATGGAAGAAGAAATCTAACCCTACCCCCTTCAAGCGCAACCGAAAAAGTACAGATTTATTTCCCCAAAGTGGAGCATTTGGGTGTATTCATTATGCCGAGTATGTTGCAAAACGTTTTGAAACAAAAACCGCTCACTCCAAACGGAAACGTTTTGAAAGGAAAACGAGTTTCTATTCGACTAAATTCAAGTGGGTCCTCCCCGTTTAGTTTGCACTGTTTGCTTCCGTCTAGTGCTTAAACAATTACATAGTTAACGTTAGAGTTAATGAATACACCCCTGAAATCCCAAACTCCAATTTAGCTAGCTAGAAAAAAGGACATTTTGATAAACAATGTTTATCCATAGATTTGCCTTGTTCTAAGCGTCGCCACCATGTTCCCTTCACTTAGACTCGAGGCTCAGTGGGTCCCATTTGCTTTAATCCCGACAAGTGATGTCGGGTTTTCCTCCCGTCGAATCTCAGGTTGATCGGTCGGATTATCTACTCATTCGCATTCCCAATAAATCTTCTTCAACACTGCTAAAGAGGGGTATGCACACAAAATTGTGGAGTGGCTGTCTTTTCGTAGATTAAACCATTTTTTCTTAATAGCATCCAATAGAAGCCGGTGTGACTCACAACGGCGCTGAAGCCGTGTCCAGCCTTGTCTCTCCCTAGTTTGCAGAAGAGTCGAAACCAGGGAATATGGAGCCCCCTGCCTACCCACACCGGAAACGCAATGGATAGGTGACGTCATTCTATGATTGACGGACACTGGGAGCAATGGTGCTTTAATATGGAACGCTTTTGGGGTATTTGCCTGTCAACAAAATATACACATCAAATAATGCCCTGTACACATCGTGACGCTTTTCGTTACGCCTTACGTCATCTTCACGGAGTCTTGTGCCCGTTTACATCGCAACGTATGTCATTACATCTTAGGTCATCTTCATGGAGTCTTGCCCCACTGCTGAACCTGAATGGAGAAGTGTAGTGTTTGTTATGCAAATTGGAGGAGAGCGTGCAAAATCACATGTGAAGCTAAACCAGGAAAAGGGGCCATATTACAATCTATGTGTTGTTATAATTGTGTTGTTTCCTCTATAACCTGTTAGTACATATGCCTTGACACTGTGCCTTGGTACTATTGTAGCTAGCGACCTCCACCTAATAATTATAATCAAAAAGAAATGTCATTACCATAGGCCTAAAGTTTTTTCTGTAAATGACTTTTGGCTTTTGAGGTGATGTGATTGGTGTGAAGCCAAATTGGCTTCCCTTTACCCTTTTTTTTGGTGCACCTGGATCATTCATATTCTCAGATTAGCGCAACATTGATTGGCTATTATAAAAATATATATATATCACAAGAGGCCAAATGCTCGCTGGCTTCCCTTGTATTCAATGTAACAATATCATATTATTTTTGACCAGACAGCATCAGATAAATGGGCTTCACATACAGAGATGGATGCTTTCTCCAGTGAGTTTATGTTCAGCCTGTTGTGAGTAGAAGGAAAATGATGAAACACAAAGAGACGGAAGATAATTTTTTTTTATATATGGGGTGCTGTTTTGATGCATCTACTGTGGGCTTCATGGGATGGCTTTATGGGATAGCTAGCAACTTGTAAACAATTACCCATCCCATTCCATACACACCACTGGAGGAGAGCCTGTCTCTCATCAGAGATTGCATTTATTTTGGGAGATTGCAAAATATGACATTTTTATTCAAGACATGATACAAATATTGTTTCAGGTGATAATAAAACATGTTTTGTTTAGTTACTTTTTCCTCAACTTGTTTCTTTAACTTTATAGCAAGTCAAGCTAGCTTGCACTGCAGAGCAGCTAGCTAGCTAACTTAAAGCTAGGCTAGGTTGAAGACACTATTGTAGCTAGCGACCTCCACCTAATAATGCTAATCAAAAACAAACGTCATTACCATCCCAATAAACATAAACGGAAGTCAACAGTCATGTGACTTAACAGCCAATGTGTATTATTTAATATTACTATTAAAATAGTACTTGCATATAGGAATGGGTCATTGTATACAAGTTGCTAGCTATCCCATAAAGCCATCGCTGAAAACCACATATTTACATTTTCTTTTCTGTTTTGTTAACTTCCTGTTCTTTGATGGACTCAGGCTAGACTGAAGAGAAATGAGGGTAGCTGCATCCCAACTGAGCCCCACAGTGGAGGCGCCATAATACCGATAAAACTTAGAGGTCAACCACAGAAATGTTTCCAACAGTTTTTTCACCATTCATTTTAGCAATTGCAGAAACATGTTTTGATAACCATGTAAATCTATCTTAAACAAAGAGACTTTTATCAATATATTTGACACTATGATATGGAGCATCACATATCACGTCACAATTCTGTAGCTACACTGAAACAAAAAATATAAACACAACATGCAACAATTTAAAAGATTTTACTGAGTTACAATTCAAATAAGGAAATCAGTCAACTGAAATACATTGATTAGGCCCTAATCTATTGATTTCACATGACTGGGAATACATACAGTGCCTTGCGAAAGTATTCGGCCCCCTTGAACTTTGCGACCTTTTGCCACATTTCAGGCTTCAAACATAAAGATATACAACTGTATTTTTTTGTGAAGAATCAACAACAAGTGGGACACAATCATGAAGTGGATGACATTTATTGGATATTTCAAACTTTTTTAACAAATCAAAAACTGAAAAATTGGGCGTAAAAAATATTCAACCCCTTTACTTTCAGTGCAGCAAACTCTCTCCAGAAGTTCAGTGAGGATCTCTGAATGATCCAATGTTGACCTAAATGACTAATGATGATAAATACAATCCACCTGTGTGTAATCAAGTCTCCGTATAAATGCACCTGCACTGTGATAGTCTCAGAGGTCTGTTAAAAGCGCAGAGAGCATCATGAAGAACAAGGAACACACCAGGCAGGTCCGAGATACTGTTGTGAAGAAGTTTAAAGCTGGATTTGGATACAAAAGGATTTCCCAAGCTTTAAACATCCCAAGGAGCACTGTGCAAGCGATAATATTGAAATGGAAGGAGTATCAGACCACTGCAAATCTACCAAGACCTGGCTGTCCCTCTAAACTTTCAGCTCATACAAGGAGAAGACTGATCAGAGATGCAGCCAAGAGGCCCATGATCACTCTGGATGAACTGCAGAGATCTACAGCTGAGGTGGGACACTCTGTCCATAGGACAACAATCAGTCGTATATTGCACAAATCGGGCCTTTATGGAAGTGGCAAGAAGAAAGCCATTTCTTAAAGATATCCATAAAATGTGTGGTTTAAAGTTTGCCACAAGCAACCTGGGAGACACACCAAACATGTGGAAGAAGGTGCTCTGGTCAGATGAAACCAAAATTGAACTTTTTGGCAACAATGCAAAACGTTATGTTTGGTGTAAAAGCAACACAGCTCATCACCCTGAACACACCATCCCCACTGTCAAACATGGTGGTGGCAGCATCATGGTTTGGGCCTGCTTTTCTTCAGCAGGGACAGGGAAGATGGTTAAAATTGATGGGAAGATGGATGGAGCCAAATACAGGACCATTCTGGAAGAAAACCTGATGGAGTCAGCAAAAGACCTGAGACTGGGACATAATTTTGTCTTCCAACAAGACAATGATCCAAAACATAAAGCAAAATCTACAATGGAATGGTTCAAAAATAAACATATCCAGGTGTTAGAATGGCCAAGTCAAAGTCCAGACCTGAATCCAATTGAGAATCTGTGGAAAGAACTGAAAACTGCTGTTCAAATGCTCTCCATCCAACCTCACAGAGCTCGAGCTGTTTTGCAAGGAGGAATGGGAACAAATGTCAGTCTCTCGATGTGCAAAACTGATAGAGACATACCCCAAGCGACTTACAGCTGTAATCGCAGCAAAAGGTGGCGCTACAAAGTATTAACTTAAGGGGGCTGAATAATTTTGCACGCCCAATTTTTCAGTTTTTGATTTGTTAAAAAAGTTTGAAATATCCAATAAATGTCGTTCCACTTCATGATTGTGTCCCACTTGTTGTTGATTCATCACAAAAAAAATACAGCTTTATATCTTTATGTTTGAAGCCTGAAATGTGGCAAAAGGTCGCAAAGTTCAAGGGGGACGAATACTTTCGCAAGGCACTGTATATACATCTGTTGGTCACAGATACCTAAAACAAATAGGTAGTGGCATGGATCAGAAAATCAGTCAGTATCTGGTGTGACTGTTTGGATGTTAAAGGACGAGACAGAGGCATTGATGCGAGTAACCAGTCTTGATCAGTACATTACAATCCATCCGGGTATATCAAGCACACTGGTAAAAACACTGGAGATGTAGTAATTAACATTTACCAACAGATGGCATCACTGTGCCATTTTACACCCATAACATCTGCCCTTTTATAAAATAGGACAGGAGCTGTCAATTCACTAACAAAACAAACCTAGTAATAATTTCCAACATGAACAGTTTAGGATTTTTTTCAGGTATTAACTTAACACATTTTGATAGTTTCTTCACTTTTCCCAGTTTGTCTATATTTTTATATCTCTGTCTGTCAACAATCCCAAATGGGAAACCTTCAGATTAAGTATTTTTGGTGGCTGAACACTGAGCTCCTCTTTGACTGGCCAATATTCTCTGACGGCTAGAGAAGTTTCTTCCTTGCAGTCAGGTCAGCCCATCAGAATCACATACCTCAATGCCTGGAAGTGCTCGTCCCTGTCTGTGTGCTGTCTGATTTGTGTAAGGCGCTGGTCCGTAACATTGAGGTAGTCAGTCTGGTTGATGTGTTCAACATCCACTTTCTCTGTTTGTAAGCTACACACTGTGTGTTGTTCATGAATGGAGTGTGTGTGTGTGTGTGTGCCTGATGCAGTAGCCCTGCTGAGCGTGACACTCACATACATCTCTGGCCCTGGCTTATACACCACCTTGAGGTTGTAGTTTGTAGGGCCAGTAGCATGCTCTGCAGTCATTTTGGGGCATTCAGAAGAGGCTTGCTGAATATAGCACTAAGAAGCTTGTGATCTGTTACTGCGGTAATGTTGTCATGCCTGTACAGGTAGTGGTGGAAGTGTTGGCATACAAATACAATGCTGAGGCACTCCTTCTCTATCTGGGCATATTTCTGCTCTGTTGGTGTGAGTGCCCTAGAGGCGAATGCCACAGGATGGCCCTCCTGCATGAGGCAACAGCCAAGTTCATACTGGCTCGAGTCACTCAGAATCGTGACAGGTTTTGACACATCATAGTATTGCAGTACAGGTGTATTTATAAGGCAGCCTTCACTTTCTCAGGATACTCCTCTGGAGCCATGGAGACCCAAAATGGGAGCTTCAACCACCTCTTCCTGCCCCATGGTGTCCAAAAGGTGGTCGTGTAGCTGCTGGGTTCGTAGAGATTGCACTGCAGGAAAGCATCTCTGGCGTCCACGAGCATGAAGACTCTGGCCTTTGGGAGCTTGTAAAGAACATCCTCCAACGTGGGCATAATGGAATGTGAACGCTGCAGAGCCAGGTTGAGGTGTTTAGGATCAATGCATATCCGTAGCTTGTCTGGTTTTCTTGACGATTACCATATTACTTATCCAGTCTGTAGGCTCGGTGATGGTTGTGATGTGGTCATCTGCTTCGTATTTGTCAAGCTAAGCCTTCGTAGCTGCTTTCATGGCCACTGGTACATTGCGGGGTGTACACTGGACAAGCTAGATTGCTGCGTCCAACTTAAAGTGGACTTCGCCGGGACACTTACCGTAACACGTGGACCCTGCTGGCATTTAAGTGGTAAATTATTAAGTAGTTGAGTAACAAACCACTTTTTTTCCATTTTGTGCTCACTGCCTCTATGCACTCGCTAGCAAGTTTTGAGAATGACACAAATATACATTTTCACCAAGTCTGTTGCCTCAGTTTGTATGATGGTAATTTGCATATACTCCAGAATGTTATGAAGAGTGATCAGATGAATTGCAGTTAATTGCAAAGTCCCTATTTGCCATGCAAATGAACTGAATCCAAAAAACATTTCAGAGCTGCCACAAAAGGATCAGCTGACATCATGTCAGTGATTCTCTCGTTAACACAGGTGTGAGTGTTGACGAGGACAAGGCTGGAGATCACTCTGTCATGCTGATTGAGTTTGAATAACTGGACGTTGGCCTGGTGACAAGAAGGGCAGCAAAGAAGCCACTTCTCTCCAGGATAAACATCAGGGACAGACTGATATTCTGCAAAATGTACAGGGATTGGACTACTGAGGACTGGGGTAAAGTCATTTTCTCTGATGAATCCCCTTTCCGATACCATCAGTCCTGTGTCATGCCAACAGTAAAGCATCCTGAGACCATTCATGTGTGTGGATGCTTCTCAGCCAAGGGAGTGGACTCACTCACAATTTTGCCTAAGAACACAGCCATGAATAAAGAATGGTACCAACACATCCTCCGAGAGCAACTTCTTCCAACCACCCAGGAACAGTTTGGTGATGAACAATGCCTTTTCCAGCATGATGGAGCACATTGCCAGAAGGCAAAAGTGATAACTAAGTAGTTTGGTGAACAAAACACCAGGAAACTCCCCAGATCTTAATCCCATTGAGAACTTGTGGTCAATCCTCAAGAGGCAGGTGGGCAAACAAAAACCCACAAATTCTGACAAACTCCAAGCATTGATTATGCAAGAATGGGCTGCCATCAGTCAGGATATGGCCCAGAAATTAATTGACAACATGCCAGGGTGGATTGCAGAGGTCTTGAAAAAGAAGGGTCAACACTGCAAATATTGACTCCTTACATCAACTTCATGTAATTGTCAATAAACGCCTTTGACACTTATGAAATGCTTGTAATTATACTTCAGTATTCCATAGTAACATCTGACAAAAATATCTAAAGATACTGAAGCAGCAAACTTTGTTGAAATTAATATTTGTGTCATTCTCAAAACTTTTGGCCACGACTGTGTTTGTTTCAATGGAGTGCACGTTACCCTAATTGCTCTTGCTTTTCATACAGACCCTCGCAAAGTGATTTGCATATTTTCCCATAGGCTGGGCAATGTTCTTTTCCCCGTCCATGATAAATTTCACAACATTTGCACGTATTGGGGTTGTCTACTGCAGAACTGGCTGTAGTTTTAGCATAAGCATTAGCTGTGGCAAAGGGGAATTTCTTTACTGGCTGCCTGAACGTAGCATTGACATTGTCCGTATGTTGCCTTTATAGCGCCATGGACCTTATCCATATATCAGTTAGCTCTGCTGTACGGCATGTTTCCACTGCCAAGACCAGCGTCAGGTCACATTCTCCCAAATCAAATGTCATTAGTTACATGCGCCGAATACAACAGGTGTAGTAGACCTTACAGTGAAATGCTTACTTACGATCCCCTAACCGACAGTGCAGTCTCAAAAAATATGGCTAAGAATAAGAGATAAAAGAAACAAGTCATTAAAGAGGAGCAGTAAAAAATAACAATATATACAGGGGGGTGTGGAGACTATATGGGGCAGCAGGGTAGCCTAGTGGTTAGAGTGTTGGGCTAGTAACCGGAAGGGTGCGAGTTCAAATCCCTGAGCTGACAAAGTCTGTCGTTCTGCCCCTGAATAGGCAGTTAACCTACTGTTTCTAGGTCGTCATTGAAAATAAGAATTTGTCCTCAACTGAATTGCCTAGTTAAATAAAGGAAAATATACAGGGTATTACAGTACAGAGTCAATGTGGAGGCTATATACAGGGTGTTACGGTACAGAGTCAATGTGGAGACTATATACAAGGTATTACGGTACAGAGTCAATGTGGAGGGGGGTACCAGTACCGGGGCACCGGTTAGTTGAGGTAATATGCACATGCAGGTAGAGTTAATTAAAGGGACAATGCATAGATGCCTTGTGGTCGGAGGCTGAGCAATTACCATACCAGGCAGTGATGGAACCTGTCAGGATGCTCTCGATGGTGCAGCTGTAGAACTTTTTGAGGATCTGAGGTCCCATGCCAAATCTGTTTAGTCTCCTGAGGGGGAATAGGTTATGTCGTGCCCGCTTCACGACTGTCAGGGTGTGCTTGGACCATGTTAGTTTGTTGGTGATGTGGACACCAAGGAACTTGAAGCTCTCAACCTGCTCCACTGCAGCCCAGTCGATCAGAATGGGAGCGTGCTCAGTTCTCTTTTTCAAGTAGTCCACAATAATCTCCTTTGCCTTGATCACGTTGAGGGAGAGGTTGTTGTCCTGGCACCACACGGTCAGGTCTCTGACCTCCTCCCTATAGGCTGTCTCATTGTTCTCGGTGATCAGGCCTATCACTGTTGTGTCATCGGCCAATTTAATGATGGTGTTGGAGTCATGCCTGGCCGTGCAGTCATGAGTGAATAGGTAGTACAGGTGGAGCAAGCACCCCTGAGGGGCCCCTGTGTTGAGGACCAGAGTGGCGGATTTGTTGTTACCTACCCTTACCACTTGGGGACGGCCCGTCAGGAAGTCCAGGATCCAGTTGCAGAGGGAGGTGTTTAGTCCCAGGGTCCTTAGCTTATTGATGAGCTTTGAGGACACTCTGGTGTTGAACGCTGAGCTGTAGTCAATGAATAGCATTCTCACTTAGGTGTTCCTTTTGTCCAGGTGGGAAAGGGCAGCTACAAAGAATATAGATGAAAACTCTCTCTGTAGGTAATGTGGTCTGCAGCTTATCATGAGAAACTCTACCTCAGGCGAGCAATAGCTCGAGACTTCCTTAGATATCGTGCACCAGCTGTTAAATAGTTAAATAGACAGCCGTCCATTCTCTTACCAGACGCAGCTGTTCTATCCTGCCGGTACATCGTATAACCAGCCAGCTGTATGTTGATATTGTTGTCGTTCAGCCATGACTCCGTGAAGCATAAGATGTTACAGATTTTAATATCCCGTTGGTAGTTTAATCTTCCCAATAACTCGTCCATTTTATTGTTCAAAGATTGCATGTTTGCGAGCAGAATTTAGGGGATTGGGGGTTTATTCGATCGCCTCCTACTCCTCAGAAGGCAGCCCGCCATCTGGCCTGTCTCTCTCCGCCTCTTCTTCACACAGATCACTGGGGTCGGGGCCTTTTCCCGAGGGAGCCGTATATCCTCGGGCTCGTCAGAGTTGTGAAAGAAGAAAAAGGATTCTGCTAGTCTGTGGTGAGTAATCTCAGTCCTGATGTCTAGAATGCTTTTTTGGTCATAAGAGATGGAAGCAGGCACATTATGTTAAAAAAAAGTATTTTAAAAAGAAGTTACAAACAATGCAGATAAACGAACAACAAAACACAACCGGTTGGGGGCTCCGGCGCCATTTTACATCAAATGTCTGCGCGTGCCCTCATCAGCTATACCAAGTACTATCTGATCTCTTATCAGTTCATCTCTTTAAAGCACCATATTCACATGTAGCTGCCTTTTCCCTTAGCGAGGTGACAAAGCTGTCAATGGACTCCCCGTCCTCCTGTTTGTAACAACCAAAAACATAAAGCTCATAGATAGCATTTTTGCTGGCTTAAAGTAATGTTCAAGAGCATCAAGATTAGCTGTAGCGTTACCTTGCTGAGCTGCTGTCAGGTTCAGGTTGTGTTTGTATATACGTGTCAGCATTCAGCTCCCATTATAGTCCTCAAAGTGTCAGTCACTACATCATCATCCTATTCCAGAAGTGCCTTGGCTAGTGCACAGTCCTCCCATTCACTTCTAAACGTATCCCAGTTCGTGCTCTAATCTCTGCTGAGCTGCTGTTAGGTTCAGGATGTGTTTGTATTCAGCTCCCATTATAGTCCTCATAGTGTCAGTCACTACATAATCATCCTAGTCCAGAAGTGCCGTGGCTAGTGCACAGTCCTCCCATTCACTTCTAAACGTATCCCAGTTCGTGCTCTAATCTCCGCTGAGCTTCATTACGGTGGGAGGGGGAATGTTCGCTGCCATATTTGATAAGACGAAGTGAAGGAAGTCTATATACATTGTGTGCAAAGAGTCTATATACATTGTGTGCAAAAGGCATGAGGAGGTAGGCGAATAATTACAATTTTGCAGATTAACACTGGAGTGATAAATGATCAGATGGTCATGTACAGGTAGAGGTATTGGTGTGCAAAAGAGCAGAAAAGTAAATAAATATAAACAGTATGGGGATGAGGTAGGTAAAATTGGGTGGGCTATTTACCGATAGACTATGTACAGCTGCAGCGATCGGTTAGCTGCTCAGATAGCAGATGTTTGAAGTTGGTGAGGGAGATAAAAGTCTCCAACTTCAGCGATTTTTGCAATTCGTTCCCGTCACAGGCAGCAGAGAACTGGAACGAAAGGCAGCCAAATGAGGTGTTGGCTTTAGGGATGATCAGTGAGATACACCTTCTGGAGCGCGTGCTACGGGTGGGTGTTGCCATCGTGACCAGTGAACTGAGATAAAGCAGAGCTTTACCTAGCATGAACTTGTAGATGACCTGGAGCCAGTGGGTCTGGCGACGAATATGTAGCGAGGGCCAGCCGACTAGAGCATACAGGTCGCAGTGGTGGATGGTATAAGGTGCTTTAGTGACAAAAGGGATGGCACTGTGATAAACTGCATCCAGTTTGCTGAGTAGAGTGTTGGAAGCTATTTTGTAGATGAAATCGCCGAAGTCGAGGATCGGTAGGATAGTCAGTTTTACTAGGGTAAGTTTGGCGGCGTGAGTGAAGGAGGCTTTGTTGCGAAATAGAAAGCTGACTCTAGATTTGATTTTAGATTGGAGATGTTTGATATGAGTCTGGAAGGAGAGTTTACAGTCTAGCCTGACACCTAGGTACTTATAGATGTCCACATATTCTAGGTCGGAACCATCCAGGGTGGTGATGCTAGTCGGGCGTGCGGGTGCAGGCAGCAAATGGTTGAAAAGCATGCATTTGGTTTTACTAGCGTTTAAGAGCAGTTGGAGGCCACGGAAGGAGTGTTGTATGGCATTGAAGCTCGTTTGGAGGTTAGATAGCACAGTGTCCAAGGACAAGCCGGAAGTATACAGAATGGTGTCGTCTGCGTAGATGTGGATCAGGGAATCGGAGTAGCCAGGAGGAAGGCATGGCCAGCCGTTGAGAAATGCTTGTTGAAGTTTTCGATAATCATGGATTTATCGGTGGTGACCGTGTTACCTAGCCTCAGTGCAGTGGGCAGCTGGGAGGAGGTGCTCTTGTTCTCCATGGACTTCACAGTGTCCCAGAACATTTTGGAGTTGGAGCTACAGGATGCAAATTTCTGCCTGAAGAAGCTGGCCTTAGCTTTCCTGACTGCGTGTATTGGTTCCTGACTACCCTGAACAGTTGCATATCGCGGGTACTATTCGATGCTATTGCAGTCCGCCACAGGATGTTTTTGTGCTGGTCGAGGGCAGTCAGGTCTGGAGTGAACCAAGGGCTATATCTGTTCTTAGTTCTGCATTTTTTTAACGGAGCATGCTTATCTAAAATGGTGAGGAAGTTACTTTTAAAGAATGACCAGGCATCCTCAACTGACGGGATTAGGTCAATGTCCTTCCAGGATACCCGGGCCAGGTCGATTAGAAAGGCCTGCTCACAGAAGTGTTTTAGGGAGCGTTTGACAGTGATGAGGGGTGGTCGTTTGACTGCGGATCCGTAGCAGATACAAGCAATGAGGCAGTGATCGCTGAGATCCTGGTTGAAGACAGCGGAGGTGTATTTGGAGGGCCAGTTGGTCAGGATGACGTCTATGAGGGTGCCCTTGTTTACACATTTAGGGTTGTACCTGGTGGGTTCCTTGATGATTTGTGTGAGATTGAGGGCATCTAGCTTAGATTGTAGGACTGCCGGGGTGTTAAGCATATCCCAGTTTAGGTCACCTAACAGAACAAACTCTGAAGCTAGATGGGGGGGCGATCAATTCACAAATGGTGTCCAGGGCACAGCTGGGAGTTGAGGGGGGTCGGTAGCAGGCAGCAACAGAGAGAGACTTATTTCTGGAGAGAGTAATTTTTAAAATTAGGAGTTCGAACTGTTTGGGATGACGTGGGATGCTTGCTCTCGTGGTGCTGCTTGAACATCTTCAGGTCTGCGTCTATAAAAAGTAAAGTACAAAATGGAGGAAGTTAACATTTGAATCATTAAATGAAAAGAACACCCTGTAATGCTCCGGGTGTCGTGGGTGTGGAGTCAGACGCAGCAGACAGAGAGTGCAAGGCTGTGCTCTTTTAATGCACCAACGCACCACAGGGTGCTCCCAATAATAACTGCCCCAAACACGGGGAATGAGAAAGGTACAACTGGATTTCACGACCAGGAACAAACACGTTCCTCTACATTAGAGCCCGAAGGTTACAATCATTAATCCCGCACAACAACCAGGCGGGCTGGCTGTCTAATAAAGACAAACTAATCAGTCACCAACAGGTGCTACCAATAAACATACAAGGAGGGGGATGAAAGACAATCAGTGGCAGCTAATAGGCCGATGACGACGACCGACCGCCGAGCGCCACCTGACCGGAAAGGGAAACCACCCTCGGTCGGACTCGTGACACACCCTCCCTACCATCAAACATGGGGAGGTTTGTTAATGCTGTGGGATTGCATTGTTGGCTCTGGACCTGTGGTCTTGAACGTGTGCATCATGGCATCATGAAATGGCATCATGAAATGTATTCAATGTAGGCAAGAAAAATATAATTTGTGTGTTATTATTTTAACACACCGAGTTTGTTAATTGTTGTGACCGATGAAGATCAGATCAAAATTTTACGTACAATTTATGCAGAAATCCAGATAATCCATACTTTTTCTTGCCACTGAACAGCAGCAACCCCTCTCCTTGTCATATGCTTATAGCAGGTCTACTTTCTCTGGCAAGATCAGCATTTCACAGAAGTAGCGTTACCGTGGGAGCCTGGTGCCTTAAATAT